>NC_072022.1:13939547-14167047 GCF_027791375.1 Indicator indicator | reverse complement strand
CCAAGGGCATCTTTCACGACAGCCCAGTTTGCGCAACATTAGCATCTGCCCATCAGGATAGCTCCCTCCAGCCCTCACACAGAGTGGCATGAGGTAGGTGCTTGATCCTGCTAAGGCCCCATGAAGTGTTATCTGCTAGTCTATGAGCATAAATGAAGATGTAATCTAGCTGCCACTGAGAAATGACTGATTGCACTGTAGCTAGATTGCCAAGGAGCCATCAGATAACACACACTCCGTGAACTTCGCTTTGAGATGAGCCAGGAACCTAGAGATGTTTGTCTACATGATGTTTGATGAATTTAGTGATGGCACCGCACTACCCTGTACCAATCCACGTTCACTGACTAGCCAACACTAGCATCTTCTTCCTTCTTGCCACCTCCATGAGGCAGGTGACCTTTTAAAGTTGCAGTATATAAAGACATCAAAGGGTAAAGCACTAGGCAAAGGCAGTACCATGGGGTCAGAGGATTACCAGCAGCTTTTGCCCTCAGCAGCCTTTCACACTGAACAAGAGTCAGCTGTAGTGGAAAACTCCTTATCTGACTGCAGCTTGCCAAGTCTGGAAGCTTAAGGGGTTCTCTGAGCTCTTCAGGCAAAAGAAAGGGGACCTAACCAAGGACAGTTTAGCCCACCCAGATCAGAAATCTGTTTCTTACCCATTGATTACAGAGGTACAACTCAGCATAGACTATGTGACAGCACATCTGAAATGAGGAGAGATGAATACCGCTGTATCACGCACATCCTTTCATCCTCTGATCCTGTCAGCGAGGAACAGCTGTTTAAAGGTGATTTGGTAACCCAGTCTTCAGACTGGGACTGAGTTCTTGGGAAGAAGAGCACTTACTCTCGTTTTGGAGATAATAAAACTCACCAGAAATCGAGACTGTGCACTGATGAGAGTCGTATTGACACCTCAGCTAGTTGTATAAAGGGTCACTTAAAAGTGACAGCACAGGAAAGTGAATCTTCCATGAATCTGGACTGCAACAACTGACCATAGATGCCTGGCTTAGAAAGACAGGTCTGTCTTTCTGTTTTTAGAGTTCAGTTTGCTCTTGTGATTGCAAATGATTCCTTTGCTGCTCCTCCACTCTACACAAACATGATTATACTCAGCCACTCCCCAGATTTTCAACAACTCTACATTAATTATGCCTTACTATCTGAGCCATGGAAAATCAGATTTGTTTTCACACAGAAGAAAGTTGGAAACCCTATCTGTGACTTCCCAATAGGGAGGCAGGAGCTCCCCTGTGTCAGGGGCAGCTGACTTCCAGCCCTATGCCCCTGCTCCTGGATCTCTGGGTAGCTGTTCCCTGCTCTCTTCTTCTCAGCCTCTCAGTGTTGCACTACATTTAGAATCTCTACTCACTCTTACAGATCTTGTATTTCAAGGGGGTTTTGTTACTCCACCCCACTCCCTTCCTTGAATATATCTTCATCAGCAGGATGTAAGTTCATCCAAACCATGGATTTCTTTGCCTGTATTTTGAAGTCTGAAGTAATGGAAGATAAAAAATTCAGTAGTCCCTGATTAGAACGGACACAGCACTGGTGAGGCCACACCTTGAGTACTGGGTTCATTTTTTTGGGCCCTCACTACAAGAAAGACATTGAGGTGCTTAGAGAGAATAGCAATGAAGCTGGTGAAGGGTCTGGAGAACAGGTCTTGTGAAATATGGCTGAGGTAACTGGGGTTGTTTATTTTGGAGAAAAGTAGGATAAAAGAAGACCTTCTTGTTCTCTACAACTACCTGAAAGGAGGTTGGAATGAGGTGGGAGTTGGTATCTTCTCCCTAGTAACAAGTGACAGGATGAGGAAATGGCTTCAAGTTGCACCAAGGGGAGATTTAGGTTGGATATTAGAAGAAACATCTTCCCTGAAAGGTTTCTCAAAGACTGGAACAGACTCTTCAGGGAGGTGGTTGAATCCCCATCCCTGAAGGTGTTTCAAAGAGGCAGAGATGTGGTGCTGAGGGACACGGTTTAGGCTCAGACTAGGTAAGGTTAGATACTGGTTGGGACTCAATGACCTGAAATTGTTTCCAACTGAAACAATTCTATGATTCTGTGCTGTAGAAAGGATGCAGAAACCAAACAGCAGATCACACAGCATGCCACAAAATTCTGGAAAGATATAGGCAAATATTGTTTTATTCAGCCTGAATGCAAAAATATGCACCTCTGAATGCAAAAATATGCACCTCCATTTCTGCCACTGGTACTTGAATAATTAATTTAACCATGGAAAAAGATGACACTAAGTATTATCCCACTGCTCTCCAAGACTCAAAAAGTATAGCAATTGTCATGTCACAGTTCTGTGTATGTGGCTGTGACATTACATATCTTCTAAACCCTCTGTCATCATGGAAAAAGCCTGAGAGACAACAGCCCAGTGCTGGGCAGGAAGACAACTTTGTTAGCTTCAGGAAGGAGCACTCTGCAGGCAAAACAGGTCACGCTGCACAAGCAGGGCCCACATTTGTAACTGATACAGACTAACCTCAGGATTTAGTATTGAATCATTCCTATGGTGTTTTGGGTTTGGTTTTTTTGGTTTGGTTTGTTTTTTTTAATGAACCCAGAAATGAGAAGCATCCATTGATTGCTGTATTAATTTAACACTTGTTTTAAGTTCATAGGATTAGTAGGCTTTTTCAAAATGTCAAAAATCCTTCCTATTTAACAGCTTTTACATCCTTGCACAAGAGAGATAGTCTTTTCAAAAATCTGATCTTTCAACACACATGAAATAGTTTTGGTTTTATCCAAAAGTCAGACAAGGAGGCAAAAAGTGTGGCCTGGCTGGAGCAAGGTACCAAGAAGAACAGCCAACAACATGAGACTGTTTTGCTCTGAGACTCAGTTACGACTCTCACTGCATCTCTCTCTTGCCAGAAGAGGCCAACCCCCTTCTTCTGCCTCTCCCACAGAACTGGAATTAAGCAGCACAAAATGGGAGGTGTTGTTTCTTCAAATCATGACTTAACAACATACTTTATTTGGCCTACTCCTGATACCCAGCCTACAGCTCCTGGCAATCCAGCATACAAAGGTATTCCACCACAGTCCCTTTGCTTTCCACAACATATGAAGAAGAAAGATCCTTCACAATCACAACACAGATCTCAAAAAGAGTTTTACAAATCAGTTCAAGTGTACTTCTAGTAGATCATACTTCCTTAAGAGATCTAGTAGATTTCAAAAGATTTCATGCAGAAAGATCCCATGGAATCTTAATAACACTGTCTGGATCTAGCAGTAGAATAATCATAGAATCATTAATGTTGGAAAAGATCTTTAAGATCCTTAAGTCCAACTGGCAATCCAACACCACTATGCCCACTGAATCATGTTCTGAAATGCCATGTCTACACATTTTTCTTAACACCTCTAGGGATGTTGATTCCACCACCTCCATGGGCAGCCCATTCCAATGCCTGACGACTCTTTCAGTAAAGAAATTTTCCCTTTTTAAATTTCCAATCTTTGCAGGTAACCTTTGGCCTTTCCTCCTCTTCTTTGGGTGGAAAGCCAACCTATGATCATTTCTCTGTTTGTTTTCTAAAGGACAGCAGCTGCCAAACTCATAGCCCCAACTCATTGAGAGTTGGGGTTCCACAAGTTCCTTTCCTCATCATGCTGCCAGCACAAAGAGCAAGGACAACATTAGCAGTGCCAGGCCCCAACCTGGCACTGCCACAGAGCTGCTGTGGGGCTTGGATAGTACCTGGGCTTCAGGTCTCACAACACTCTCCCTGCTTCACTTGTGAGCTATCTAGCACAATGAGCCAGATACAAGCCAGACAATGAGCAGCTGACACACTATGACCTTTTGGACGCCTACATTACCATCACAACACATCATCACATCAGCACAATATGCCAAAGTACATTATTTAGGACAGTAAGGCTGAGATTTATCAGATGATAGGGGGAAACTGAGTGTTACTACAAGGAGCCAGCCCGTGGTGTGCTGTGTGGGGACAAATCAGAACAGTAGGTTACTTGTTCCAGATAGTCCCACCTAAGCAGCCTGCAGACCCTGCACAGGTTTCCCTGCATGATGTTGCCCAGTGCTCTGGAAGCTTTGGTGACATGCCACAGTAATGCATGCAGACCCATGTCAAGTCTGACACAGTGTCCTGCTGCCAGTTCCCCCCCAGAAACAGAAGTGCTGTGGCAAGCAAGGCAGAGGTATCTCAATGCATCCGGGGAAACCAGGTGTAGCTGTTGAGGCCAACTGGGACATGATGCTGCTCCTGGTGGCTGGCCCTAGGCACACATTTTGCTGGAGCACAGGGGCCAAAAGCCTAGAATTGGCCTTGGGAGCAATACAGCTGTGTCTGTGCAGAGTTGCTTCTGAGCGTGGCTCCTAAGAACAGCCTGAACCATCCAAAAGTGGGTCTTGAGTGATCCAGGCTGGGTGTATGCACTCAGAACACACAATCCACTATTCTCTCAATAGCCCACAGCTGAAAGAAAGCTGCCAGCACTCAACTGTTCTCATAACCTGGTCAGTCTAGTTTCAAATATGCTGCCTCTTTGGTGCAGATCTTAAAGAAAGACTAATGCCCCTAAAGCACATCAGGAAATACAGAAGCACCATGGTGCATGTGAGTTGCACACAGACATGGCGGGAAGTTAATTGTCATTTGAAAGGAGAAGGAATGAATGCAGACCTGCTCTGAACAGCAGGGCAGGTTTGGGCATGTGTGTAGCATGGGCATTTCCATTTCATTTTACAGGGAATGCCCATGCAACACTGGCTGCTCTAAGAGGATGGCTAGGCTACAGTCCCCACTGTCTCCTAGTAAATCCCACTTCTTGGGGCTGTAAGGGACCATGCCTCTCTTCCCACCCCAAGTTTGATTATCTATATTGAGAAAACAAAGGCTGAGAAGTGGTACAGGAAGGGGAAGTAGCTCATTCAGGATCCTAAAGCAGAATAAGAAGAAACTCCTGCCCTCAGTCCTGGTACTTTCTGGATCCTGAGACTACAACTCAGTTTGCACCTTCTGGGTGTAGGTAAATGTGCTGCAATTTTGGATTGAAAAGATCCATGAGAAGAAGCTGGGTTCAGAGGAAAACATATTCCATGGGCTGAGGTGGGGACAAGGCAGTGCCACTGAATTGAAGGCACATATGTTAAAACAGTGTGTTGGTCACCGTAGTAGTGGACCAGAGACTAAAATCTCCATAGCAGTGGACTGGAGACTAACACTGTGTTGGCCAGGGGCATTAGTTTTACTCCTTATATCCTTTTTCTCTTGCTGTTAGAACTACATTGAAAAAAACAATGTGGTGAGTGGTCTGAGGTGTATTGTTGTGGGCTCAAGTGGTACACGGCATGGCTTACCTGGACAATTAGCTTATTTTCTTTATCGGGCAGAATTCGGTAGGTATAAACGCAATTCCGGAACCTGGAACAGAGCAGAGGAGATATGCTTAGACCATTTCCAGAAGGGAATCCCATCATGGTACCTGTCCAAGTGAGAAAAGGTATTGGAAGACCCCAAGAGGGGTTCATGCACAAGGGTTTGAAACATTTCTGTTTATTTCTTTCCCTGGAGTCTGTGAACTAACACAAACCTGATGTGTTCCTAGTCACTGAGACACGGTTGCAGATGTTACTGCAGAAAGTGGTATCAGCATCAGCCTCAGAGAGAGTCATTCAACTCATCTTCTGGCCAGAAAGAAAGAAAATGCCAAATGGCTCTAGCTGTCAGTAGAGTGGGCATCTCAGGAAGGAATGAAAAAACAGAAATCCCAATGGCACGAGGCCAAAATCAGCAACGAATGAGTAGAGAGAAGGGCTAGTAAATGCGTTGACTTCTATTGGGGGGGAAAAAATTAAGAAAACATGTGCATGTGTATATATATAAAAGTGTCACCTAATTCACAGCTGATTGCTAGGCACATTTCTGGGCACAAACCTTAAACAACAGCCTGAATGAAACACCATCTTGCTGTCCTGGTGTGAATGAACAGTGTACATGTGCATCTGTAGATCCAGCCATAACGTTACCAGTGGAATCGTCATGAAACGTGGGCCAAGGTTGGCCCAGTAGCTAGGGAGATAAGGCAGATCAGTGAAACATCTTCATCTCTTTTAAAATTATGCTGTGAGTCTACTCATCAGATGCCTCTAGAATCACTCCACACAGGAGAAAGAGACACCTCCAGGATTTTCAGCGTCCTTACACAAGGAGTCACAAAGAGCAACTGGACATGAAAATAAATTATTCATAAATCACAGATGAGGATGTTTGGAGGATTTTATCATGAACCTTTATCTTTTGATGTCACTAATGGAAAGAACATGGAAGAATTAGAACTGCTACCAGAGCTCAGTACTGCTTCATTCAGCAATGTATGGCCATTTCACAGTCATCTATTCATTCACACATCTGAGGATCTGGTACAGAGCTGGAAGTCAAAGACATGATTCCCAACTGCTTTGGATTGCCACAACACTGCTAATTTCACTATCTCCAGGGCAATCAGCATCAGTTGATTATACACCCCAAGGAAGAGTATAGGTTTTAGTTTTATCTGTCAATAGTTCTTTTACACCATTTCCTCTTGCTGATATGCAAAGAGGGCTAAGCAGAACTGCTGACAGAGCTGATGAGAGAAAATTCATGTGTGTAGATTATGAAACTGGTAAACCAGCTCAATGGCTCTTGCATCAGAGAAGGACCCTCCTTGTTACCTTCATAGGAAGTACCCCATCACACAGGGTGTATGAGTCTGCTGTTGTAATTATTGTAGAGGTTTAAACAGAGGACAGGCAAGATCAGTGGAACAGCAAGGAAAGAATGACTGCCAGGCAAGCAGGGAGAAGCACTTCCTAGGATCAAAAGCAGGGATTCTCTTTAGCAGTCGCCTAATTTAGTGCATGTAGATGGAGATGACTGGAACTCCTAATCCATTTCTACCTTTAGGCTTCCTCTCCTCAGCATCCTGACTATGAGTTTATATGGTTCCATTTACTGTCATATTCCAGGTCCTCCCTAAAAACTGGTTTGAGTTCAGAATTGTTCAACCACTGTTCAGGCTCTGTGAGGGGCAAATATAGCATCAGTGTCAGCTTAAAAATATCACCAAGAACTTTGTCATCTCTCAACCAACCAGAGGAGGAAAGGAGGCAAGGCTTGTGTTTTCTCTTTCCTCTCCTGCTTTACATGTCTTTAGAAACAGGTAAGGCTGTGCATACTGGAAGTGCCTGGACATCCTAAACAGGACAGTCATGCTGGGCATGGTGCGAAGTGCCCCCCTCCCACCGCCCCCTGCTGCCCAGGGAGTTGGAAATGGCATCTCACAGGCAGTGTCCTCAGAGGGATCCCAAAGCTGCAGCTAGCCTTTGAGGTTCTTCTCCAGAAGTATGGTTAATCCTAAGGGCATTCACACATAACCAACAGAAGACGCCCTGGAGGAACGGTATCAATCCAGGTGCTACATGCTCTGAAGGCTAAGGAGGCTCTTTTTGATTTTAGGATGCAGGCATTCCCCTCCAAGAGCCTGTTTCTTGTCAATAAACTGGCAGATCAAATGATCCAGGCACAGAGAAAGGAGGAGAAAAATGAGTTTGCTTCTTGCCTTTTATGGGGTAGTGTGACCAGTAGAGCCGAGGGCGGCAGTGCAAGGGGAGGAGCATTCCCCCTGCATTTGCTGACTGGCTCAGCGCTCTGCTGCGCCTCTTAAGTTTCAGAAAAGGAGGGGGGGCACGCTTAAAAGTACAAATACACCTCCCATAACTGTCTCTATTTATACAAACCCTGTTTCCCTAAAGCAGCACTATTTCAATCTGTGATATGCCAAGTGCTTTTGCTGCACTTTGATGTGCCCAGTAAATATTAGAGCTTTGTAGAGTATGACCCTTTTTTTTCCAAGCAAATCTCTTTTTTTTTTCTCCTTATCTATGAAAAGATAATGCTTTCTCACTTTCAACATAATTTTTTTTTTCCTGTGAAAACCTTTTGCAGTCAGGCTTTCAATTCCCCTCTCTCATGCTTTGTCTCCAGCCTCTCAAGTTTTTTAAACAGAAGTAACTGCAGAGCTCCAACTTCAAAGCCCTGCCAGTCAGTGACACAGCTGAAACTGATACATCTCTGAGGAAGTTTTCAGCTTCAGCAAAGCTGCCAATTTTGTCAAGATGACATTCAGAGGGAAAGACTTATTCACCACCTTTAACCCTTCCTCTTCACAAACTAACTGCAAACCAGCACAAGTTGAAAGCTCATTAGGTATTTTGGCAGAAGTTAGCGTGACATTTCCCAGTCTGTAGTTAATGCCAGTCCCACAAATCCGGCTGCTCTTGGCTGACAAGGATGGGTGCTCCCCATTTCTTTAATCAAGCCATTCATGTTTAGCCACCACAGAATGAATTTAAGAACATAACCTTTGGCTCCCGGTTCAGAAAATCCTGGTCATTATATTGTTTCTATTTCCTGATCCCATGTCTCTCAAGTCACAAAAGGCTTTCAAAGTTGGCTGCATAAACATTTACAATGGAAAAACTTCTGCAAATGCATGTTACTTACAGCACCTTCCCTTGCTATATAATCCCCCCTATCGCTTTGCACAAATATTTGTGTACGTGTTGGTTACAAGTAAAATCAAAGAGGCCATACTAAAAACACTCAATGAGAAGCAACAGTTTACTGTAGTAAAATGTTTCCTGACTTGCAACTTGAGCCCTCAGCACATTCTTCATGACTGTCCTTCTTCCCTCCTGCTTGTCCTGGCTGTTCCTCTGCAGCCCCCCTTCTTGCTCTGCTCTTTCCAGAAAGACAAAACTCTTCCCTGTGTCATTACAGACATCTCAACAGGCAGTGTCTTTCTGCACCCACTGAACACATCCCTTAGCCAGCCACCTCCTCTGACAGTCCGACATCTACATTGACCCAGACCCACGCTTTCCTGCAAATGAATCCTCTGCAGCAGACTCTGCTGTCACCAGAAGTCTGACCTCAGAGACAAGCAGTCAGACCAGAGTTATAAACAGCAGCATCTTTACTACTGAAAAAAAATATACTTTCAGAAAGCAATTACACTGAGAAACCTGCTTGTAATTTAATGTGGGGCAATGATTAATCTGCTGCACAACAGTAGCAAAGAGAATCCGATAGGCAGAGCAGGGTCCCACAGAGGCTTTTGTGACTTCAGCAGCTATCTTATCTCTCTGTAATGCAAAGTCAAAGGCCTCAGACTTCACCTGCTGACTTCAATCTCCTCTTGCCCCTGTGTTCTTGTCTCCAGGAATAACACCTGCCCCTCGCAAAGCCAAGTCCACAGCCCTGAACAGGGGGTTTGGAAGGCAGCAAGGCTTCCAGCACTTCTCTCTCTATTTCCCACGTGAAATATTTACCCCATGGGCTACATTAATGATGCAGATAGAATCATCACTGTGCTGGGTGTTTCATGCACAGTTCCAGGAGCTTTTACTGAATGGGACACAGTGTTGTACTAGAGCAAGAAAAGTGCCCAGGAGGTTATCAAGCTCAGTACTTGGGCTATTAAATGTAAATACCTGGCCCAAGTTGTTAACATGCTTGAAGAGGTCAAGAGGTTGTTTTCCTTCAAGCACAGCCGCAGTATCTTTGATCATTCTCCTTCTCTGAAT
The DNA here is from genome assembly GCF_027791375.1 of Indicator indicator. Taxonomy (NCBI): domain Eukaryota; kingdom Metazoa; phylum Chordata; class Aves; order Piciformes; family Indicatoridae; genus Indicator; species Indicator indicator. The sequence goes on along the minus strand of NC_072022.1, from coordinate 14,157,407 downwards.
CAGGAGCAAGAGGAGCATGAGCAGTACAGCAGCAACAAGGACATGGGTTTGCTGAGCCTGGCCCTGCTCCAACCCTTTTCCTACCCTGTGGCCCAGTCAGGTGAAACCAGCCATGCTCTGACGTAGGCTGCACCTTCCCAGTGGGTACAGTGGCTGTTTGCCTCTGTGCTGGAGAGGGTGCAGGAGGTAGCACCGTGCAGGAGAGGGGACAGAAGTGTCCGCGTGTGGCGCGTGGCCGAGGCTGTACTTACAGCACGCAGAGCGCGTATGCCGAAGCTATGGACTCACTGGCCCGCACAAGGAAGCTGCCATCCTTGCCTACTTTGGAGAGCAGGTCTTCAGCTCTAGAACGAGTGATATTGCCGTGGTACCAGCACTGATCCATCGCTGGAGCTGGAGGAAACCTGAATGCCAACAGAGGAGCTGCCAGAGCTGCCTGTGTCTCTGTGTGTAACGATCAGGCAGCTTCAGCTCACCAGCTTCCTGTTTCAATAGTGCAGAGAGGGAAAGGAAACTCAGCCGCGGACAACTTCCTCAACTCAAACAGCTCAGAGAGTGAGTGTGACATGTTCCTGCACCCCCTGCTCTCCCTCTTCATGCTGCAGCTGAAGTGACTAGCCAGCCCGTGTTCCCTGTCTTTCCCTCCCCCTTCACACACTAATACTCCCTACCAAAAAGTCTCATCTGGGGATCTCTTCTGGTGCCCTACCGATTCAGTCCCCCAGGCTTTGGTGGTCTGCTGTCCCAGAACCTTTCAGTTTCCATCCTTTCCTGTCTGTCTGTCCTACCCCATACAGGTTTCCATGGGGAATAAACAAATCTCAGACTGATTAGGAGCACACCATGTATCAAAATCCTTAACACTAACTGTCACATTCCTGCCTTGTCTAGTCCTCACAATGAAGCTAGGTGTGAGGAGAAGATTTCAAAGAACTGAAAAAAACCCTACCCCTGCATGTTTCCATGCACCAAAGCAGATTTAGAGGCTGATTTATTCTGTGGATTTGTGACCAAATCTCCCTGTCAGCTGCTGTGAGATGGATTCTATGGTCTTTCCTACTTTAAATCCCCAAAGGCAGGATGGAGTGAAGCCATGTCTGGTAACCTGCGTCAAAGAGGGGAGAACTGGACCTTTCACTTCCTATTTTTTTGTCTGTACATCTGGCCCTTGTCTGTGCTGCGTGTCAGGCTTAGTGCTGCATCTCCAAGGGAGAGCAATGAGGGACGCATTTGCAGCAAACAGTGACGTTGCTACAGGGACACAGCCTGCATGGCAAATTTGATTGCTTATCCTGTACTTCCAACTGCTCTGCCTTTGAAGGCACACCCACATTTGAGCTATACATAAAAGCAGCAGCTAAGCTGCGATCTGCCTGGGACTCAGAGGCAGAGTTCCCAGCAAAGGCCTAGCCACTGCTAGCCCTATGCAACCCTCACCTATCAGAGCCATAAGTAGTGCTGGAATCACATGGACCATGTATGGAGAGCTGCCCCTGTACATAGCATGGACAGCAAGGCAGGAGAGAGAAGCTTGCCACCAAACTGAGAGAGACTAGAAGTTCTAGGTGTGGAAAGGGGGAGTGAACCAGTGCAGCCCAGCACTCATCCTTGCCAGCCTTCCTCGTCCTTTCAGTTTTCTAGACATCTGGTCTGCAAGGTCCAATTTAATCTCTGCCAGCAAGATTAAACTGTAGGCACCAGCAATTAAAAACTGTGTGGCCAGTATAGGACCCTGCTAAACAGGCACAACTGCAATGTGCAGGGTTTCATGTCTATGCTGAGCAAGCACTGCCTACAGACCAAAATTAGCTCAGCTGGACCTGCCTTTCAACTTCACCCAGATCCACAGAGGGCTTTAGGAGCCAAACTCCTATGGATTCAGGTGCCTAAATGGAGTCACATGCTGAATGTCATGAAGTGACTCTGCATGGATAATAATTATAAGCCCTTGTAAGATACAGAATGGTTACAAATCCTATTCTCCCCACTGAGAAGAGTATCTGCATATGGCAAAGGAACTGTGCAGCTCTTTTGACAGTCCTGCTAGCTGTACCAGCTTTTGGGGATTTCTTATACTTACAGTGTCACAGCAGGGAGCAGAACAGCTCAGTGAATCCCTTGTCCAGCCACACACAACTCCTTGACTTGAAGACATAAACAAGGGCATGGGATCCAAATATGTGTGATGATCGTGGCAGTAAGATGTGCCTGCTGGTTTCTCTGAGTGCAGCACAGTACGCCTCCATCTGGACAAAATGCAAATCCCAGTCCCCTAACATAACCAGCTCTGTGGTCACCAACTGGGTTTGCCACAGATGTCCAGATACTATTGTACCAGATGGCTGTGAACCCACCACTCTGTGCAGAACAGGTAGATAAATACTGCCTGTAATATCATTCAAGAGCAACATCCCAAACCCCCACATATATCCAAGCTGTGCATTGCATCAGCACAACCACTGAGCAGATGAAAAGTTCTCAAATACATGTCTTCACATAATAGGGGGGAAGGACGCATCTGGTACTATGCCTGATGAGGGAGGTTAAGTCTATAGGACAGCAGTTAGCTTTGCTGAAGTCTAAATATAACATTCCCTCATTAGGTATCCGTAACAGGCTATTGAACACAAAAGTTCATTTATGCTCTGTCCTACATCTGAGAGTGTGAGCAATGCCCACAAAGTACTAGCCAGCTGTGCTACTACAGCCCAGCATATTATTGACCTGCTGCTTGAGAAAAGCTTGGCAAATTACAGGTGTATTTGTGAAAGTCAGGAGATTTCTTCACTCCCTTAAGTGCCTGCAGCTTCCAGGTGCCCTGAAACAAACCTAGAGAGTAAGAAAAATCAGGGCTCATTCTCCCACCACCTCTGAAAGCCAGCAGCAATAAAAGGCAAGGGTGGGGACACCAAGCAAACAGAGTCACAGACCTGAGCAGTGACAGGACAAAGAATCCTGTGGGACCTGCTGGTGTTCCCCAGCAGGGATGCAGTCTGAGAGCACTCTGAAAACCTGGTATTTTTCTTCACCAACAGAGCAAACAAACATATTTTGCTTGGAGCTATTCTACACATGCACACACAGAGAACACAGAAGACAGGAAGCAAGAACTGACTGATTCACAAACCCAAACTTTGTCCAAAGGCATGGATAAAGCTTTCCTAGTTCCAGCTGCTCTGTCTACTTTAATACCCATCCATTTCTGGTCACTCCCACTGTCTACTCACTGCACAAGGCTCCTTTCAAATCACACCGTAGCCTCAAAATAGTCTCTCTCTCACCACAACTGGGGCTGTTTTCTTCAGAAACCTGCTGAAAATCTGTCTGTATAGGAAAGCCTTCCAGCTTGGGTGTTCTCATGCTGCTTGGGGCTGGGTTAGGTCCCTTTCCCCCCAACACCTGTGCTTTTGTAACTCGCTGGAGGCATGGCAGTGCTATGTGTTTGACACGCAGTCTCACACCTCAGTATTGCTCTGCAAGGCCAGCAGCCGTGCTTGCTCCCAGGACGCTGGGCTGTCAGTCATCCGAGCAGTTGCTGTGTGGCTGACAGCTTAGCACGTGTGTTAGAAAGCCCAGCAAGTATTTCCCCTCCTGACTATTTGGGAGCTCCCTCTGCAGACCTGTCATGATCCTGCAGTTTCAATACAGGTAAAAAGCCATTTCTGCAACTTACCCCATCCTCAAATGTGGGGACATCCTGATGGGTCCTACGGTCACTGCCCTGGGAGAGGGAACAGCTGGAGGACATGACACTAGGGCTTTCTTACACAGGAGAAATTTCAGCTTCTCAATGCACTGTAGGCAAAAGGGCAAATAAGCAGGAGCACACAGCATGTGAAGAAGGCTAAGTTAGCCAGAAGTCCCTGGGTGGCCTAGGAACTCAGCAAGATAATCCCAAATCCACTGCAGAAGTGGGAAAGGAATATCTCAAAAGCAAAGCATGCCTTGACCTTGCTGAAATGAGAAGACAGAAAGCCCTGAAAGGTAGAGTTGCTAGCAAGTCTTTACACAGACTACAAGAAGCAGCACACCTGACCAGAGCCAGATCATCTTCTGAGGAAGGTAACTGCAGATATAAGGCAGTAAGACCAGTGCCCTCCCTAACACTTTCTCCACAGCTTACTAAATACAGCTCAGCATAAAATCACTGCCCTCTGTTCCCACAAAGTGCCCATGCTGCCAGCCTGCATGTCTCTCAAAGTCTATTGAGGCCTCAAGACGAGATGCACTGTACCAAGGACATGCTTGCTTTGAGCACGTGACATTTAGGATGGCAGCCAAAGGGATAGTCAAGAAAGGAGAACAGGCAACAGAAAACAAAAACAAACATGTATTCAGTTTTAGCACATTTAATAGACTTCGTAATCTACAGATGCCACAAGCCAGTGCCAAGCTAAGGGTGCAGAAGGACTACCAAAAAAAAAAAAACAACCTCTGAAAGATGATAAATGACAGTGAGAAGAAGGATCAAAAAAGGTGGTTTTATGAGAGATGCTGATGGAAAGGCTCAACTCAGAACTCTGATGGAAAGGCTTGCTTCAAAGTGAACATTGCAAAGATCATCTCTTCACATTGTTGGTGGGTGCCATATTCAAAGAGGCAGGAGAACAAGGGTGAGCCATCTGGCCCAACCCCCATGTACTGCAGATCTGAATAAGCACACAGGCCCTTGAAAAGAATGCTTGGTTTTGTCCAGTGTCCTGGATTTAAAGGGCTTTTGTTGAGGTAAATTCCTAAATCTCTTCGATGTTTTGGGTCTGTAGGATGAGTGTAGAGCAACCAACTGTCTTGGCATCTGGCATCAGGGGGGGGTGGGAAGGCAGTAACACTGCCATGACATCCAGAAGGAGGTTCTACTAGCATTTCAACTCGCTGGCCACCCTCAAAGTCCACTCCATGGTTGTAGCTGACAGCTTGTATTCTGGCTCCCCTGCTGCTCCTTGCATTGCAGTAGAGGACCTTCCTGCCACAGGTGTGCACCTCTGCTACCTGACACTCCACTGCACTCTCCTCCCCCACAAAGTTCCCCATCTCCCACGTTGTCCCATGGTCAGAGCTGATGAAGCAGAAGGCATGAGGGATGGGGTGTTTCTTAGGGTCCAAGATGCGATAGGCATAGGCAGGAATCACAAGGCTCCGGGCCTCATTGAGCAGCTGTAATCCATGACCCGGGCCCACTGCAAAAGTGGCCCAGTTCTTGTACTCAGTGCTGATGGTACCATCAGTGATATCCTGGGTGGTGCTCCAGGTGCGTCCTTGGTCCATGCTAGTGACATAGCAGAGACGTACCAAGTTGATCTTTGTCCTGAGCTGGTGTTGCTCAGAGATCTTTCCTGGGACAGCTATGAAGAACAGCATCAGTTTCCCTGAGACTTCATCATAAACAGGGCAGGGATTCATAGATCGGTGGTCCTTCAGCTGAGCACTGACAATGGTCTCCATGCTATTCCACTGCCAGGGACCATGTGAAGGGAGACAAGAAGGAAACACACCATTACAAACAGATCCACATGACAGCATAAGGATGCTTAGATAAAAGTTACAGAAGAGCACAAGAACAGAAGCAGGTTAGTGGACAGAGAAAGCAATGGGAAGACAATGTACTGTCATTGCCACACAGAAGGGAACATTATTTGGAAGGCACAATGCAGATGCACTTCAAACAGGTGGCATATTCCATCTTTAGTTGCTACTCATTCAGGGGCTGATAGCTCTGTATCTCAAAGCAGCCAGTGTCTGAAGGCACCTGAAAAAACTACAGCAGGTGAATTGTCAGATATTCTCACAAATATATGTCTTTAGGACACACAGACATGCTCAGTGGTCACAGTGTGCTGGTACAGCCACTGCTGTGTCAGTGTTTCTTAAGAAGTCAGATAGATAGCTGAGCACTTTTCAAGTACCCTGGATGCTGCCAAATTCCTTTCCATTCAGACTCTTATTCCTCCACTGTGCTCCATGTGTGAATTGATGCCTTACTAAAGCTGATTGCATGGTTTTACACAATCTGGTGTGGAAATTTGGACCCTAAGTAGTCCAACACAGAAAACAGGTCACAGCGTAAGTAAAACTACCTTCCGAGGCCTCTTTTTAAACGAATAGAGCACAACACAGTCACATTTCCAGCACTAACACTGCAATTAGAAATTATTCCTACAGAGTGCTATTGGTTCATTAAAGGAAGCAGTATTTTCTAGTAAGATTATACTAATTACCTTTTCTGCCCTGACTTGCTGATTATCCTTTTTGACCATGTTTTATCTTTTTCTATTCAACCAGTATTAACTTTTTTGGGAAGAATATTTAATATTTCCATTTTAAGAAACTCCAGCATGTGAACACAAATTACTAAGTTAATGGCCAACTGAGCCTTACTTAACTGAATTACAGAGGGTTAGACAAGATGTTACCTGAATGGCATGACACTGCAGGTACACTCAGAGGCTGCTTCCGTTAGAAAGACTCCAGCTCTTAAGAGTCTATCATCTAGGACAACCAGTCACCAATGAAGGATTGGAATAGAAAAATATCATGTCTTTTTTTTTTTTTCCCTCCAAGACATTAATGCATTTGCAAATGGAAAAAAGGAAAAAAAGATTATACATATAGTATCCACCACCCCCAGTCACCCAGCAACATAACTGTTAATAATAACTGGTAGATAAATAAGGTAGCAAATTCACTGGCACAGTCAAACCAGATAACACTCTTTTGCGTGGGGAGACTAGCTGTTCTCAATTGTTTTTTAAAACTGAAGTTAGTCCTAAGAAAATGAATTTTAAAAAAATTAATCCCTCATTGCTCATTCACTCCTTCCCATCCCTGTGGCACTCCCCAGTTCTGCTTGTCTTCCATATCTTTGCTGTTGCAACAGGACTTTTGTCACAGAATCACAGAATGATAGGAATTGTCCTCTCTCTCTTATCTGCTTCACCTTATCTGCTTCAGCTCTGGGATGTTGGGTCAAAGCCATCCCCAGAAAATCTGCTGAACCTCCTGCTTCAGTCCCCCTAACAGCTGTGCAGTCATGAGGTTGACTCCCAGGAGTTATAATGATACTTCAATTTTTTGTAAGAGATTTGCCTCCTATATCTGAAGAGAAGAAGCTGCTCTTGACCTGCAGCAAGAGGGCACACATATTCAGCTTATTTGGGGACAGGGGAGCAGACCAGTCTCCTCCTTTTCTCCCCACACCAGTACCTGAACATGGTTCGTTGTTGGGTCATACGTGCCTCTGCGCATCGCTATGAGCTTGGCATGTTCATCCACCACATCCTCTCGTTCCTCAGCAAAAGCCAAGATGATGCTGAAACGTGGCAGGTAGAGCAGGGCTGGAATTCGATAGCTCCAGGTACCATTCCGGAACAACGTCTCTTGCTTCAAGACAGGAAAGGAAGCCATGGAGCTAGGAGGAAGACGAAATATGTTGGATTTTGATCCACTCTTAGCCCTGCAAAATGTGACAGAGCTCCCTGTGCTCAGACAAACCTGTCCTGCACTGAAACATAATTTCTGCAACTTTCAGCTTTGTCTTTTTCTTGTGCTTTTCCAAGCAGAACCCACACGTGCACGCTAGCTGGCAATACAGGCCAGACTCACGCTAGGGACAGCCTGGTTGATCTTACTGGAGTGATGCAAGGCAAGTTTACTAAATAACGCTAGGGACAGCCTGGTTGATCTTACTGGAGTGATGCAAGGCAAGTTTACTAAATACACTTAATGAAAAAGCTGGCTGTTTGGGGTTTAGTTTTGCCTTTTTTTTTTTTTTCCTTTTTTTCTTTCTTTTTAATTAAATTCACAGGCTGAGAGTTTTGTGGCTTTGCTTTGTAATTGCAAAATTTGTTTATAATCAAACATTATAGTATTTTCCCTCAGAAGGTCATTACTCTCTTTGTTGATGTTATTTCCAAAATTCAGCACAGAACTTCTGCTTTGCCCAATATGGACTTTAAATCCCAAACAAACGACACACTAAGGCAATTCCTGATCTCAGCTGAGCCCTTATTTAAGGATGGTAAGCACTGACCATAAAAAAAAAAAAAAAAAAAGTGAATATCTCTCCCTCTGTAAAATTAAAGAACAGTCCGAATGGTGTTCCACCTCATTGGGTGGTACTTCTGGCCAGGCAAAAATCTTGTCTCCTCTACCTAGTGACCTAAAAGCAACATTAGGAAAGCAAACATCATTGAGTATTTAGGGATGCTTTTTCTCTGTGCTATGTGCCCCACATAGTCTCTCTTCCTTGTTTCAGACCCACTCAGACTTCTGTCCTTTTGCATCAACCCTCTTCTGTGAACTCATTTACCCCAGTAAAAACCCACTGGTTTGGGGGATTTATGTCTAACCTGAGGGTGGGTGAAGAAAGAAAAAAAACAATCAAAGGACCTCAGATATGATGCACCAGAAACTGAAGGTCTGAATATCCTCTGCTCAACAGAGAGGGCTGGGGAGAAAATCTAAAAAAAAAAATCAAATTAAAAAAATAAAAAAGGCCTTAGATCTCTGACGCATTGAGTGGGTAGGATGGCATGGAGAAGATGACAATACACTATGAGTAAGAAATTCAAATGCCTCCTACCTCAGCTGAGGCAAGATTTGCTCTTCATTAAGGATTCTCCCATTTACCTAAATCTTGGAAAGCACTAGAGTGGCTATTAGCCACATACGAGATCTCAGTGTTTTTGAAGGCTGTCTTGATAATTCAGAACCAGACAGAGGCAAATTGAAGACTGGTTATACAACTGCAGAGTGCGTGTACCTACCTCAAGTATAGTTTCCACTCTTCCAAAGGATTACAGAATTGTTTCAGTTGGAAAAGACCTCTAAGATCAAGTCCAACCATCAACCCAACACCACTGTGGCCATTGAACCATGTCCCAAAGTGCTATATCTGCATGTCTTTTGAACACCGCCAGGGGTGCTGTCTGGGCAGCCTGTTCCAATGCCTGACCACTCTTTCAGGGAAGAAATTTTTCCTAATATCTAATCTAAACCTCACCTAGCACTACATGAGGCTATTTCCATATTACAAGAGAAAAGATCTTAGCCTGCAGAACCAACACAGACTGGGTTAACAATTCCTTCTATTTTATTTTGTTACAGTGCTGATTACCAAGTGAGCAGAGCACAGAAAAGTTCATCCTCCTCAGACAGGGCCATCACACAGTGTTTTATCCAGATCCACGGCTAGGCAGCAAGTATTCAAACATTCCTTGCTTTTACCTTGCAGACGCTATAAATATCAATGAGATTTTTGAACCCACAGCACTGATCAAAAGGGTCTGAACTGTACTGTTTGAGCTAAAACCAGCTGTACAGACCCCAGCAAGTGACAGCCCCATTGCCACTTGAATGCAAAGCCACTGGAGACAGAACTCTGTCTCCAAAGGGCAGCTGCTCACTCCTCACTGTCACTAATGATATGGCAGCTCGAGAAACAGCAGCACCACCATTATACAGAAATGTTACCAGAATTTGATCACAACAACAAAATGAAGAAAATAAGAAGACCTTCCCAGAACAAATAACCGTGCTGTTCACTACTTACCAGCATGGATCTGGCTATTTATATAGACCACAGCCGTGGCTGTGTTCTCATGGCTTCTGAAGCAGAAGCTCACTGGAGTGCTTTCAGACTATTTAAAGGGAGATTATTTAAAGGGAGATTAGTCAGCCTGTCTAATGCAGCACAGGTTCCCTAGCATTCCTGCTCATGATGCCATTCTGATACTGTGATTCTGCTTCAGGGCAGGGCAACAAGAAGATAAAAAAAAAAAAAAGATGGAGGGTGTGGAGACGGAGTGCAAGCTCTGGGCCACCCTGCACAGCCCCCAGTGCACAGCCAAGAGACCACTGCCATAGGAAGCTGTGTTGCAGCCTGCCATACCCAAGTTCCTCCTGTAAGAACCTGTCATCTCCAGACCTTTCTACCCATGCTCTTAGCCTCTCCATGAGATGCTCGGTGTGGCTGTCACAGCACTCTTCCTCTCATTGCCACAGGGGAGTTGAGGAAAGGTGGTGTGGTAAAAGGCTGGGAATACCTGCCATAGAAACAAGCCTGAGGTTGCTGGACACAGCACCTGCAGCTATAATTGAGGGAAATACTAGAACCTACTGACTCTTTCATCTCTCAGAGACTAAACAGGGATATGCGTGAGTGTGTGTGTATACACATACACGCACATTTGTATATATACTCCCTACACACAGTGTGGGTATTATGTCTGCATGCATATATATACACATGTACACACCATGTATCCATCTGCAGGGAAACCCTCATGCTTTTTTAAACACACTTAAAATCAGTATTCTTCAGCTTCTTCCATCTTCTCCCTTGTGGATCCTCATACAGAGATTGAGTCGCAACAGTTCAAGTTTTACACAGAGTCAAAGTGCAGAATTTTACAATAATCCTCTATATTAAAAACAAAACAAAACAAAAGGTCTGTCTTTAGTTACTTCTCCAGCCAATGAAAAGGAATTAATTTTCCTCTTGGACTCTACTCATTTTCAAAGGCAAAACCACTAGCTGCACTGTCCCAAGTAAGACAGAAGTAGCAAATAGTTGACAAGACAGCAAATCATGAATAGAGTGACCACACAAAGAGTATTCAAAAGCTCATCCTCTAGCACTGCAGGAATTCAAATCATATGTGACAGTCCTTCTGAGGTTAAACTGCCAAAGGATGTGTATGCCCGTGATGCTGCTTTGCTCCTGAACCTTACTGAAATAGCACTGGCTGGCCTGCAGGGAAAAAGAAAGTAGGAGGGTTGCAGCCAGCATAATCTAAGGACATTGGTAAAAGAAAGTTTGTAGACTACGTCAATATCTTTCAAAAGATCAAGAGCTGTAATGGGAAAAAAGACAAACTTCTGGGAATACAAAGGCCTGAAACACAAGCAGGAGACTGGAGAGCTGCACACAAACTGAAAACAGATGCTCAGACATCTATCACCTTAATCACGTTGGAAATAAAAGAGAGCTGCAGTCTTGTGAGGTAAAGGCAAAGCAGAAAAAGAGGTTACCTCTTTCCAGATGACAGATGCTAGTGAGGAGAAGGGAAATTTCTCATGTAGCCATTAAACCAGTATTCCCTTCTGGGTTCTGGTATTTACTGGAATCTTAATTTTATTTCCTAGGCTTATCCTGGCAAAGTGCCCTGTTCAAGGAAACTGATGCTTACCTGCAATTCCTCTCAAGAGCACCAGGGAAGCTGCTGCACTGAGATCCAGTGCGTTGCCTCCAGACAGAACTGGGCAGACAAGAAGACTGGCACAGTAGATACATTAAGAGAAGGGGCAGCTAAACTGGAGGAAACCATTACTCACAGTTCGCAAATTCTACAGCTGTAATGATTTCCAGAGCAGAGATGCCAGAAGAGTCAAAAGAAATAACAATTGTCAACAAATGAATCTATAAGGGATCTGATGATTGAAAGGAGTCCAAGTTGTGGCAAGGGATAGGTGCTGGTAGACACCAGGAGAAGGTTCTTGTTCCTTCCACTTCTGTCGTTCAAGGCAGCTCATATGGACTTGTCTTTAGAGCAGGCTGAGCTCTTTCATGTTTATTTGCTTTAACCCTCTCAAAGAAAAGTGATTTAAAAGGATAATATTTCCTCTGGTTTCAGCTTCTGTAAAAACCTGTCCTTAACATTTTCAGGCTCAAGCTGAAATGACAGCATGCCTTTAAAAACAAACCAACAGAAATGAGGTAATATGCTGAACTCTATCCCTTGGTCCCCATCACAGTGCTCTGCTGAGGCAGCTTATTCTTGAAGGAATTCAGGGAGGTTTTGGGGGTGGAAAGCACAAACCAAAATCCCCAGGTCAGTCACATGCAAAACCCAAATAAAATTCTGCATTTCAAGGCAAGCACAAATACCTGGGTCTGGTCATTTTCTCCTCAACATTTGTTTTCCAAACTTACAAAAACCAACTAAGCACTATGCTCAAATACATTTCTTTCTTTCTTCCCCCCCCCCCCCCCCTTTTCTTTCATTTAAAGAAGACATTTCCACTGCAATGTTACAAAGAGGGGGGCCCAGTTTGTATAGAGCTAAAAAATAGGAGACCCAGTTTGCTTCTGGAATACTTGCTACACAGCATATTCCTGTGTGCAAGCTCTCCCTCCTAGCTAAATGGTGAGACAGTGCCTATTTCTGCCAAAGCCCAGCATCAGAATGCTACATCTCCAGCCTTATTCTTCCCCTAGACCAGACCCTACACTAAATCTAGGCTATGAGATTTCTTAACAAGCCACATCATGCTTTTATTTAGCCCAATAAATCACCCTTAATGGAAAGACAGAAAGGAGAGTTATCAGCAAGACCTACCAAACAATAAAATTCAAACAAAGCAAAACATTAAATTCAGAACTGAAAAGACATAAAAGTGGAATTATTTTAATCCAGCAGCCATCTGGATATTTTTTTAAAACCACATTAGATACAGAAAAGTTTTCTCGTGGTAAACACTTCATGCCACACTTACAAGGGGGTTTTCATCCTTCTCAGTACATGTTTTCCTAAATAATCAATCAAGTTCTGCTTTTAAAATGTTGTGGCTTAGCCTGGCTGTAGCTCCTGTGTCTTAAAGTGCAGATTTTCTTAGTACTAGAGAAGAATGACATGAAATATTGCCATAAATTACACAAAACATTGTAGAATCAGATAATGGTTGGGCTTGATGCTCTTAAAGGTCTTTTCCAACCAAAACAATTCTATGATTACACAAAACAGCAGTATTTTTCTTAGCATATGTTTGGTGGAAGAATAATCAAACTGCACTCCTACTTTAACCTACAAAATGTGGCATTTCCATTTTTAGTTCACTGTTATGAGTAAGTTTGGGTTTTCTTTAAAAAAAAAAAAAAAGAAAAAAAATAAATACCTCTTTCACTCTGTGTCTCCTGGAAGCCACGACAAAGGGTGGGAAAAATAAAACCACCAAAATAAAATACACTCCTGTTGTTGGATTAGGTAAAAAGGAGGCTCTCCACGCTCTTACCAACTAGTCTCCAACCTACAAAATTATTTATATTGGCAGCAACGTCAGCTGTCTTGAATCCACAGGGAAAGCTAGCAGCTGACATGTATATGCTGACACTTAAATAGCAAACCTGCTTTGCCTACAAGGGGAGGTTCCGTGTGAGCCAGACAAGCACTAGAGAAAGACTTTCCAATTATCATAGTAATTAAACAACATATTTCTACCTGCATGAATTGACAGCACTGTGGAGCAGCTATTGTTTCTAATGGTTATAAAGTTCAGTGTGCTGTCTTCTTTCTTGGTCCACTTGTCCCATTGTGCTAAGGAGGAAAATGTTTCTCTGGTCTCAGAATGCAGACTCCCAGTGCTTCCTCTCAGAATGCTCCTGAGCTCTGGGCAAGTCTGCCAAAAGAACCCAAAAATTGGTTATAACCAGCAGGTGACAGTGGTGTGATAACCTGACATAGTCCTCTGCTGGCTCCATGCACCTCCAATCCATTAGCATTCCCTTTCTGGATGAAGAACTGGATTAATGCAAGAGTGACCAGGCAGTGGCACAGGAATGATGTGCTGCTGCATGCAGATGCAGCTCCTGGCAGCCTCTGTGGAGGTTTTATTGGGGCCAAATCATCTCAGAACCGGCAGTCAATGAGCTAATGGGGAGAGTAGAGCAGAGGAACAGAGGGGGAAGTGTGAGCCTAGAGTTCCATCTGAAGAAGGAGAGCATGGCATTTCCCCTTCCCCTAGCCATTCCCTAAGACCTTGGAAGCAGCACCAGCAGCTACTGGGAGGACTCAAAAAACTTATTTCAAGACAACCTTGTGCTGCTGCTGTCAGGGATGACCTCTCTTATCCCATTCCTTGCTGTTTCTCTTGCTTTCTCCTATTTTCTATTGTGTTTCCATTGTTGCTATTATTGTTTCTTGTCTTTGAAGTCATCTGAAAAAATGAAAATAAAAATCTTGCAAACAGACCTTGCTAGTAATGAAGAAGGAGGAAGAAAAGTCTCCTTAATTAACAGCAGTTGTGGTTGATCTCTGCAAGCCAAGCAGGGAGTTGCAAAGGTGTAGATTTACAACCAATAAACCAACCAACTAAATTATGTAAGGCTTCTGTATTAATATCTTTCCTCTTTCTTAAGCAATCCTTCTTGTGCCAGTACTGATGCTCATCTTGCCTTGGCAAGCCATCAGAGGATGTCAGTTTGGCAGAACACTAATCCATGGAAGAAAAAAGAAAGAAAGAAAATTAGGTTTTCTGTTAGGTCATTGTTAGCAAGAGTCAGACAAGCAGCAGGATCAGCAGCAGGAAAGGGAGTAGGAGCATAATGCTGTTGACAGGAGCAGCAGACTCACCTCTCTGGCAGGTAGCCACTAGATCATATTAGCTGTGTGGCAAAACCACACCCCATGTTTATGAACCTTGCCTAACTGCACAAGTAAAGGATTGCCTTAACTGAGACACACAAGAGAAGCCTGAGGGCATTTCTGTCTCACTGCTTACCTGGAATCAAACATAAGTCAGTGTGAGGAAAAGTCCCACCAGAGACAACAGCATTTGTAACCACCAGATAATAAACTTATCAGTGACTTTGGGAGAAAATCCAGAGTCAAGTAAAACAGAAGCAATTAAGTAAGTAAGACACTGTGCTAAGGCACAGTCTTGCCGGAAAGCCAGGCATGAATGACTGTTCTATGGATTTCTTCACCTTCTTTCTACTCCTTGGCTAACAGCATTGTTACTCAGGTGTAACTGAGTCACAGACTTGTCTTCTACAGCCAGACAACCCCTAAATGCTTGTTTGTTTAATAGAAATCACCTTGCCCTGCTTCAGCTTAAGACTGGTTGCCCATTTCTTCCTAGAGTGGGAAGGCCCAGTGTAGCTTGCAGTGGTGGCAGTGCTCCCCTGCTCTGTGTTGGTGGCATGCACATAGCAGAGTGGCCGTGCCTCTGTGACCTCCCATCTCCCCTTATCATCTCTTCCCTCCCAAGCAAGGTCCCACCTTCCTCTGCAACCAGCTGGGGTGCCCTGCCTTTGGCCCAGTCCCAGGGCAGGTATCAGACACAGCTGGGTACGGGATAACAGCCTAGTATGGCTAAAAACCACTCCCCAGATGAAGACTGCACGGCTTAGTCCTGTTGTGAGAGTAACCTGAGTGAACCCCAGTGCCTGTGGCATGTCACAGTCAACATGTGGGCACCTTGCCAGCATCCAGGCCTCCAGCACTGCTCTTCAGACATCAAGTCAGACCGGAGTCCTCTATCAGAAAAAAAGCCTCCTTCCCAGTAAAAGGACAAAGTGCTTTTTCCAAACAGCATATTGTGTGCTGCAACTATTTTACAAAACCATTCCTAGCTACCTGTCAAAAATGGATGTCTCAGTACAGATGTACTAGGTTAGATCCTCCCTCTTTCCTTTTAGTGTAAATCAAAATCAGTGTCACTGGTGAAGTTAAAAATGCTATAGGTGTGAGGAGAATCAAGCTCTACACTTCTATTGTTCCATGCTTACTTCATTGCCCTTATAACTGATTGTTGTGATGAAAACGTTTTTAAAAAAGGTTAAAAAATGCAAATGGAGTGTGTGGGTGCATTAATAAGAGGATACAAAAATAATGCAGAAGAGAATATAATGTCAGAATAATGAACAATGGAGCATTTCCATTTGGACAACCATGTTCAATTTCGGATGCCACCTCTTAGGAAAGACAGAGCAATAGCTGCAAACGAAGGCTAAGAAAAAGAATTCTAAAGCTAATGGGGAAAAAAATTAGCAGGAGAACAAGAGAGGTTTAGTGAGTGATACCTGGTCCATTAAAAATTACCAATGTGTATTTCCCTTGCAAAATGTGCAAATCTGAATCCATTAATTCCTCACACTATGAGAAAGCCAAGACCAGCTCAGGTCATTCAGTATTTTTGCTGTACTATACTCTAGTGCAGCTGTCATTAGGCAGCTATAGTTAAAACCAGGAGGTCTTGATAACAAGACCTCTGTGCCAAGTGCCTCTGTGGCCAAGGTGGCCAGCAATACTCTGGGGTGCATTAAGAATAGTGTAGCCAGCAGGTCAAGGGAGGTTCTCCACCTCTTCTGCTCTGCCCTGATGAGGCTCCACCTGGAGTACTGTGCCCAGTTCTGGGCTCCCCAGTTCAAGACAGACAGGTAGCTACTGGAGAGAGTCTACCACCACAAAGATGGTGAGGGGACCGGAGCATCTCTCTTGTGAGAAGAGGATGAGAGACCTGGGGCTGTTTAGTCTGGAAAAGAGCAAACTGAGAGGGGATCCTATCAATGCTGATCAATAGCGAAAGAGTGGAGGTCATGAGGATGGGGCTGGGCCATTTTCATGTGGCCAGTGACAGGACAGAGAGCAACAGGTACAAACTAGAACACAGGAGGTTCCACCTGAACATAAGGGAAAAAAATCTTTACTTCGAGGGTGCTGGGCACTGCCCAGAGAGGTTGTGGAGTTTCCTTCTCTGGAGACTTTCCAAACCCACCTGGATGCCATTTTTGTGCAACCTGCTCTAGGTGAACCTGCTCTAGCAGGGTAGTCAGACTGGATGATCTCCGGAGGTCCCTTCCAATCCATACCATTCTATGATTCTGTGTCTTCTATGGGATCAGGGCATGTGATACAGCAATTACAGAGCTTTGCAAATTTTCAGTTAAAACATTTTGGGGCACTCTTTAGACATTAGGAAGCACAGTATCATTTGTGCAGAACATAAATCCTATAGACTTGAGGTCTGACTGAAAGTCTGCTCTGTCAGGGTCAAAACCAAAAACCAACAAAACAAAACATAGAAAAAAACCAAAACCAAAACCAACCAACCAACAACAAAACAAAACAAAAAAATGCCACAAACAAACCCAAACATAAGAAAAAGCTAAAGTAGTAATAATAATAATAATAATAATAATAAATGTAACACACAAATACTAATGGCAAAGCTACTCTGGAAACAAGGTTCACAGGACACAGAAACATCTGCCATTTTATTTTAATTCATTTCTAATTAAGGACATGAGCCTTTGTGCACATGCAAAACCAGCACCTCACTATGGTTATCAGCTGTAAGAACAGGTATGAGGAGCAGGTACTCTTTGGGCTTGTACCATTTGACGCTCCATCAACTCCAGTTAACTTTTGATTTTGTGTTACTGGTGTTTCTTTCCCAGTAAATAATAGCCTTTTATGACTTACTTCCTCTCCCTGTGGAAAGAACTGGACAAAATTTAAAAAACAAAAATTCCTTCAATCCAAAGGCCCCATAGTGGACCTGTAAGCCTGACACTCCATGCTGAGTTGTGGGTTTGTCACAGGGAAGCTTCCATACTCCGTCAAAGACAGCACACAACGACCAGTCTGCCTGTGATACATTACACCATTTCCCCATTTACTTTGCCCACTTGGAAGAGAAAAAAATAAATAGTGTTTTGTAACAAAATGAATGACACCATCTATGGGAAGCAAAGGAAGAGGGTGGTGAGATTTATACACAAAAAGGGGATTGTAGAAGCAGGATTTGTTTAGCCTTTCAAAATAGCAACACTGGGAAGGAGTCACTGAAGCAATTTAATGACTGAAAAAATGCAATAAAAACAGAGTCCCTTGCTCCACATATCTGCCAGTGCTGGGACACTCAGATAAACAAGTCTGAAGCTGCCTAGGTTCACCACAGAGGTACTCTTGTGACAGAGAGAAACCCAAGTTCCAGTGCTTGCCTCATTCCCATGTGCACCAGGAGTGCACAGGTCTGATGGCAACCTTGATTAATCATTAAAAGATTAATTGCTGACAGCCCTCTATGCCCAGGCCAGGCCTTCAGCTGATGTAAAGGGACACTGACACTGGTGACCATGAAGCTATCGTGACTGACCTCAGATTTACCAAAGCTTTACTCAATTAATATTTGGCCTTCCACAGAGTAGATTTGGCATACGGCTGTGTTTTAAAAGGAATAGCATAGTGAACAATTGATTGGAGACTTTAAAAACCCTCCTTGACATGTTCCTGTGTGGTTTACTCTAGGAGATGCTGCTCTAGCAGGCAGATTGGACTAGGTGATCTCCAGAGGTTCCTTCTAACCCCCACTGTTCTGTGTCTGTGATTCTGTAATGAAAACATTTTGAGACAAACAAGGCATTTGGCAAGTTCATTAAACTTCAAAAAGAAAAAATAATAGAAGGACAGACTAGCATCAAACTCAGCAGGCAATAGGATACTTTTGGTAAGCTGCAAGCTGAGTTATCCAAAGATAAGGGAAAACTTCTCTCTTAAGCATAGCATGGCACAGGTATCTACAGGAATAACAGTCTTATTGGCATTCCTTTGAAGCATTAGGCCCTAAGCTGCCCACAGAAAAGGGACATTCAAATAATAATCAAGCAAGCCCAGTGGAGAGAACAGTAAATGTGAGCACCACCTGAATGAGAAATCAAAGTATTTCAAGGGAGAAAATTGTATCAGGCATTTAGATGAACAGATCCCAAAAGCCCTAAAATAAAAGCAGGCTGGCTCTGCTATATCCACCCAAGTGCCCAGGTATGTGAGCACACGTGAAATGTAAAAATGATTACCTAAAAATAGTCATAAACATTTAGGTCTTTTCATCTCAAATGGCTGTAAGTAATATAAAGCCAGAGAAGTTTCTCAGCCAGTTGGGCCTTAGAAGTATAAGCAAATACCATTTACTGTTTCCACTTATTTGAGTTTGCAGATTTGGACTGAAGTTTCACTCAGCTGTTAAAGATTTATATGGGAGGTTTAACAATGCCCTGTCATTGAGGCCTTGGCACAAGCAGTGCAAAGGACATTCAGGGCATATTTGTACTAACTTATCTGGGTAAAGGGAAAGCTGTTCCTTTAAATTATGTTTACTGTGACTCTGGAAACTGAGCAAACAAAGTCTGAGAGAAACTTTACTCTTAAGCAGAACTGACAGAAGGTACAAGGACTGAAGGACAGATATCTCCTGTAAGGACATACTTGCCTTTGGATTCACAACTGAATTGCAAATCTCTAACAACTCGGGGGAGTTTAGTCCAGACTTGTTGAGCATACCTCATCTTGATGGCAAATGAGAGACTGGTTCAGCCCCAGATTGTCAGGTGAGTAAAAGCCTATTCCTGGGGGGTGCTGGAAGATGAATGGTCTGAGGAAGAAATCTCAGGCCACAAACAAGGCACAAATCCAGTGCCCAAGAAAGAACTGGCTTGCTCTACAAGCAAAGTCGCACTGAAGGAGTCCTGTTCAACCCCGACAGAGCACAGCCATGACACTGTTGAAATATTGGCTGACAGATGGGGAGAGACACCACTGGCACAGCCTGACAGGCATAAAATCCACCACAGGGAGGAAGCCTAGTCAGAGAAGAGACCCAGCCTGCACAGAACAGGCATTAATGTGCCCAACCAAACAGCAAACATCCCCCAAACCAACCAACCAAACTGTTTTTTCCAGCAACAGGACAAGTTGTGATTTTTTTCCTGGCAAATCTTTATGTGTGAGCTTGCTTTAAAAAAGATATATAAATAAAGACAGGAAATTGAAAACCAGCTTGTTTTCTTCCCAATGCCAGGCTGATCCTTCCCCTTAGCTGATCTTCCCTTTCACTCTCAGGAGACCAATTGCTGTGTATGTAGTGTAGCTGTGAACTCTGTCCCAGCAATTATGTATATTTTTAAACGCACAAAGTAAACAAGGACTCAGATTTCATAAGAATAAGCTAGCTCTTGAGTTTTTAAACTATCTACAGAGTCAGTTCTTATAGTGGAGCTGCCACTTCCAGATCTACTTGAAAGGAGGAAATTGCACTAAAATAGCAAAATGTTTCAAACGTTGGCTGACATGCCATGTAAGACATGGACAGAAATCTCATTCAGGTCTGATTTTTTCTGAACTAAACTGAGACTGATAAATCTAATTCACTTTAAGACCAACTGTAAATATACAAATATGTGTGCAAGACCACAGTAGCTGCCAGAAAAGAAGAGCCCAGAGACAACCCATTGTCCCATACTGCTGTGATTTGGAAAGAACATTTGCAAGACAATGTAAAGTACTTAAATTATATAATTACCATTATCTTTCCCTGAGTATGTGGCCAATGCCTTGGGTTTTCAGTCAGATTCTCTTTTTGGAATTGCCTGTTCTATGTGTTCTAGAGGCAACTTCATTTTTCACACAGTAGTGCCTGGAAGCAGTATTTCATGTTTCCAAGCAGTACCCCATGGAAGCAGCTCCACTAGATCTAAAATAAGAAAAACTGTCAAGACTAAGTAAAATCTAAAACAATCTAGAAACCTCATCTTCTCACTGCCTTGTCTTTCCCAGCTAAAACCATCTTTGACACAGATGTCTATGAAAAAAACAGGTCTAGCAGGTTACTCAATCCGCAAAACTTGGACTTTGCTGTTCCAAAAGGGAGCAATTCCTGAAACAAGGATTCCCTCTCATGAGAAATTGCAGCCAGCTCGAATAAAACTTAAGAAGAGCAACAGGGACACTGAGGAACTAGAAATCTAGACAAAATACCTTCTTTTCACTTGGAGAAAGAAATGTAGGAAATATAAAATGAAAAAATAATTTTAAAAATAGAGAATATCCAAACCGGTTCATTTTTTCTTAACTATGGTATTGTCTAAACCTCTTTTGAACTTCTCAGGCTGTCTCATGCCATGCTTTTGTACTTATACTGCGTTCCTGCTCAAGTAACTCAGAAGAAAAAAGTCTATGCAATAAATATAGGAGTATTCATAAACTATAGTATACCACTCCCAGTCTAAAGATGGGAAACTAAGACCTAGGAAAATTCCTGATGTGCTCAAGATTGGCCAGGGAACTGCAGCAGAGCTGAGAAATTACATCTGCTCTCACAGGACCCAATTCAGTGCCTCAGCCATAAGATTCACTGCATTCATCCCCAACCTTCCTCTTTCTGTGCTTAAAAATAGGATGAAGAGGAGGGTAACAACTGTTAGAAGGAAAGGTACAAAAGGGAAAGGTTTGCCAGTCTTTCACAGCACTTGGGTAATGTGAGCAAGAGTTATGGTTGAGGAGACCAAGCCACTTGTTTGACAATAAAATGGAGACTTACTGCAGATGCAGCCAGAGAGCACTGTGCATGTTCCTGGTTCTCTATGCTCCCTAGTGCTGTAGCCAGCCAACTGGAGACAAGGAGTGGGGACTTACAGATATGATCATCTAAGCCCTGAGCTAGGTCAGAGGATGGAACAGACTACTCTGCACTGGGAGCTGCCGTCCTGCAAGCTTTCCTTGCTGCCAGGGTCCTCACCGGGGACTAAAAAGAGACATTTGCATGACTGCTTGCTGTCCAGTTTACAGAGGTGTCTAACGAGTATTTTTCCTGAGTTACTAAAGACTCCTGCTATGGGAGTAACAGGCTGTAAGAACAGTATGAATTATGTCAGATTTTAAATGAGCTGAAATTTTCTTGATGCAGTTGACAAGGATAGCCTGGCACAGCAGCACTCCAAATCTGACTGGCATTGCAAACCAGCAGAAACCAGTCAGACAAGACTCTGATGTCTTACTCTCTTTTAGCTCGCTTGCAGCTACAAATTTGCAAGGAGATTCACCATACAGGCACTCCTGGGCCCTCCACCCAATAACCACTGAGGGAGGAAAAACTGAGTGCTCTGCTATTCCTTGATCAACAAAACCAGTCGTCTTATTTCCCTGCTTTGGTAGAGAAGATTTCAAATAAAAACCTCTTTGAGTTCTTACCTCTCTGAAGTTCAAATAACCACCCAAGTTCATTTCTTCCATAACAAGTGTCTCATACGCAACCCACAAATATAGAAGTGGGTATCATCCTATTTTTCCTCAAGGGCAGCACAGGTGTTGTCTGCCCTGGGGACACTGAGCCTGCCCGCTTGCTAAGCACTCTGTCTTGAAAAGCTTCAACTAAGACATCTGCTAAACTCCTCTTCTAAGTATCCTGGCATTACTAAACTTCTCTGCTTCCAGCACGGCATTATGCCCAGGACATTATTTCTTGTACCATGTTCCTGACTAAGCTACTCCATAGAATCACAGAATTGTTTTGATTGGAAAAGACCTTTCAGATCATTGAGTCCAACTGTTATCTAACTCTACCAAGACTGGTGCTATATCATGTCCCTCAGCACCACATCTCTGCTTCTCTGAAACACCTCTAGGGTTGGAGATTCAAGCATTTCCCAGGGTAGCCTGTTTCAGTCTTTGAGAATCTTTTCAGGAAAGCAGTTTCTTCTAATATCCAACCCGAATCTCCCTTGGTGCAACCTGAGGCCATTTCCTTTCATCCTATCACTTGTCACTAGGGAGAAGAGACCAACACCCACCTCACTCCAACCTCCTTTCAGGGAGTTGTAGAGAGAAAGAAGGTCTCCCCTCAGCCTCCTCTTCTCCACATTAAACAGCCCCTGTTTCCCCAGATGCTCCGCACAAGACCTGTTCTGCAGCTTTATTGCCCTTCTCTGAGCTCCTTCTAGCACCTCAGTGTCTCATATTGCAGTGCCCAAAACTGAACCCAGTACTCAAGGTGTGGCCTCACCAATGCTGAGTACAGGAGGGCAATCACTTCCCTGGTCCTGCTGGCCACACTATTGCAAATACAGGCCAGGATGCTGTTTGCCGCCTTGGCCATCTGGGTGTGAAATGGCTCGTGTTCAGCCAGCTGTCCACCCACACCCCCAGGTCTTTCTCTGTTGGGCAGCTTTCCAGCCATTCTGTCCCAAACCTGGAGCTTTTCATGGGGTTATGACTCAAGTTCAAGACGCAGCACTTGACCTTGTTGAATCTCATCCCATTGGCCTCAGTCCATTGATCCAGCATGGCCAGGTCTCTGTAGAGCCTTCCTACCCTGAAGCAGATCAACACTCCCTTCCAACTTAGTGTCATCTGCAGACTTACTGAGGATGCCTCAATCCCCTCATCCAGAGCACTGATAAAGACATCAAAGAGAACTGATCCCAGTACTGAGCCCTGGGGAACACCACTTGTGACTGGCTGCCAACTGGTTTAACTCCATCACAGACTAAACTTTCTATATCAGAGTCCTTACATTTTGTGTTAGCTTTATATTGTTGTATATTCTTTCCATGGCTAGAAGGCTTCACATGGTCCAAACAGAAGACAACAAACAAAAATGAACAAGAGCTCACAACTCCCATGTGAAGCCCTGTTAAACAACAGGGATCACCAAGGCAGACTGCTGTGGGCCTTCTTGGGTACCTGTATAGTGGTATTTGGATCTATGCTTTGAGGCTGTGTCCTCTGGTTTGCACCCAGCCCTGAGCTGATAGTCATGTACTTCCCCCAGCCCAAGGAGTTGCAATGATTTGGTTTTTAATATTCACTTACCTTCCAGGGATAAGCCTGGAAAACCTCATGAGTTTCAGACCACAGCTACTTACCAACAGTTTTGCTAGTAAATTCTAAGCAGAAATAAAGACAGGGATGTCATCAGGGCCCATTTCATAATCAGCAGAAAAAAAAGGAAAGAACAAGAAAAAGGAAATTGGAAAGAGTTCCTCTAGAGGCAGGAGTTAAGTATAGAGAGATAAGTCAGTGATGTCAGAGGAATAGGATGAGTTTATACATTTTATTCCTCAAGATTCTCTTATAACCTTCAAGCAAGGATGTACCTTCACCATTGCATATGAACTAATTTAAGGAAAGGAATAAAAATAAGATCATTTTTTCTTTAACTTGTTTTAACAGCTTACAATGAAAATCAGAAGGGCTTGTACATTTCTACTTCTACTCTTCTGTACACTTCAAAAACTTCAAAAATTAGGTTGACTCTCCCTACACAGCTGGAGAGGATGTTTGTGTTTACATAAGCATACTCAGCTCTGATGAGGCCACACCTTGAGTATTGTGTCCAGTTTTGGGCACCTCAATACAGGAGAGATGTGGAGGTGCTGGAGTGAGTGCAGAGGAGGGCAACAAAGCTGGGGAAGGGCCTGGAGAATAAATCTTATGAAGAGCAACTGAAGGAGCTGGGGCTGATTAGTTTGGAAAAGAGGAGGCTGAGGGGAGACCTCATTGCTGTCTACAACTACCTGAAAGGATGTTGTAGAGAGGTTGGTGCTGGTTTCTTCTCACAGGTAATTAGCGATAGAACAAGAGGGAATGGCCTCAAGATACAACTAGGTAGGTTTAGACTGGACATTAGGAAATTTTTTTTCACAGCAAGTAGTGGTGAGGCATTGGAATGTGCTGCCCAGGGAGGTGGTTGAGTCGCCAACCCTGGATGTGTTTAAAGGTCATTTGGATGTGGCGCTTGGGGATATGGTTTAGGGGTGAACTTTGTAGAGTAGGGTTATCAGCTGGACTTGGTCATCCTGAGGGTCTTTCCCAACATGAAGGTTTCTGTGATTCTGTGATATGTGTGCATATACACATATGTAGAATAGCTCCAGAGGGAGCTTTAACATCTTAGCAATAACCCATAGCCTGCTACTCCAAACGCAGAGGAGGAAGCAGAATGGAGGGGGATAGGGCTGAACAACTTTGAGATTTGTGGCTTGAGCAGAGATGACAATTCTCACTGATGCAGAAGAAAGCACTGATTTAGTGTTACTCATTAAGTATATATTGATGCATTAGTTAAATAACACAAAGCAGCTGCTAAAACCACTCCATGTTTGATGCAGAGGAAACTGTGCGAAGGCATGTATCCTTTCTGCTAGATATAAGTAGCCATTTATAGGATGCACTCATTTCGTGTCTGTATTTACACATGTATGCTTACCTCTACCCATAGAAGATCCCACAACATCAGACTTAATTCTAGAAATATTTTTAGACCTAGCAAAGTTTTGGAGTAATTTTTAGCCATTTAATCGTGCTGGTTTTTCTCTCCAAGCCCCATTCACTTGGTGTCTAAAGCACACGGCTCTGGAGGCTATATTAAACAAATCCAATGTATTTATTTTTAGTTTCTGAAATCCTTCTAAAACAGGTTCTCTGTAACATATGTGCAAGACATAAAGGCTTTATTGTCATAAGCCTGTAATGAACTGCAAAGTTCTCTCTTTGCTTGGTATAAATGAGGTACCATCACTAAACCATGGCAATAAAACCATCCTGCTACCTTTCTCACCTGAAAGACTCTCTCAAAACTGGAGCAGTTGCAGTTTGATTCTGTTAGGACTACTGATAGAACTCACTCTTATTTACAAAATAAGTACAAAATGTTTGTTTTCTGGAAACCTGTGGGGTCAAACAATTTGATATTCTTTCAGCCAGTACCTCCAAATGTATTGCCTATTTTTCTCTGGCTTTTGCTGTGAAACTCTTTGGACTGTATCTAACTTTTTGGTCAGTCTGTTCTCATGCTCCTCCTGTTTTTCTCCACCCCTGTGCCTTAATCAAATAACACCTTGCCCTTGCACCTGAATGGTTCAAATTCCTTTGTGAAATGTCACTTACCTTGCTTTGGACAGAGACATGTGCTTAACTGTCTCTTGTCACCACCTAAAAGAAAGGGTCAGGATTGTTGTTAAGGCTTCCACAGAGGGTTATCTCAACCAGTAATATTGAAACACGGATATACATCAGGCAGCTCATGGTCCTGAGTGCTTTAAGGTGTTACTATGCTCAGTTGCTAGTGCATCCTTCTGCTGGAAGTTAGTTCCCCTGTGACAAGGGTGGCCCAACAGGATACAGGAGTGACACTACCTTGAAGTCTGCATCCTAGCTTAAACAACCAATCAGGCTAAATGAATTCATAGCTACATCTGCTGAGAGCTAAATCTGCCAGAGCCTAGGGCTGAGTCTGTGGGTGTTACTATTCCCCTGACTCAGACAGAAATATCTCCCAATGCAAACACAGGCTTGAGCCTGTGCAGAGCCAAGAGCCTTCAGCAGGGCCCACCCATGCGTGGCACTCCTCGAGGGATCGGCACCTGCATGAGCAAGAATAAGCACAAGCAGCTGATGAGTAAAGACTGCTGCTGGATTTTGGACTGTGCCCCATTCCAGCAGGGCTGGTTTCACCTTGTTATGATGCAGAGTGAAATAGTTTAGAGATGACATTCCACTCCGCTTAGGACTGAGAAAGAGGAGGAAAAAATAATCAATGCCTGATATATGAGCAGGGACGTCATGGGGGGCTGATGGCAGCGGGAGGCAGAGGTTTGTTTTCAATTTGCACAAGACCTTGCAAATAATTTAAGCATTTTAGAAAGAAAAAGCAAAGCACAATCAAAATCAGTGATGGCATGTACATTCAGATTGTATTTAAAGAAGTATCAAAGGAGCCATGTTAACTATGGGCTCCTGAAGGCAAAATATCTTAAATGAGCTCCATCTGGTTCATCAAATATACATGAAAGGTACACATTCAGTGTGCAAAACTTACCAGATGAGTCATTAATAGGACTCATATTAGGAACACACACACACACACAAAAGGGAAGAGAAGATTATACGACCTTATACATTTCTACAGCATCAAAATCCTACAGACATCAATTTCTGCATTGAGCCCCAAAAGTTTTCATTGAGATATGTACAATTTAAAGGGGCATCCAGTCATAGATGAATTTAAGGTGATGGAAAAACTAAAACACCACTAGGTGACTCAGGGGAGGAGTTCATTGTCTTCTGTGCTGAAAGCACCTGCCTGCCTTCTTTTGTATTTTGTGTGGCCACTTAAGGCACATCAATACTGTTGTCTTGTCTCTGCTGGTGGTAGGGACACGTTTCACAATCAGACAAGGGCAATTCCTCTCCTGTGACTGCATGTCCCTATATAGAACAACCACATGGTCAGGTCATATTCATACCTGTTACTTTCTGCTTTGAAACATCCCTGAGCTGCCTAGCTGGAGATTTCAGCCTGTCTTTAATATTAAGCAATCTTCATCACCCTTCCACGCTAAGCAACAGCATTGTGTAACATTGGCAAACAGAGCATTTTTCATTTCAAAATCATGAGGCATTTTTAAGTACAGACTTTCTTACTGCAGCACTTGACACTTCATAGGCTAACACGCTTCCCCATTTTAAAGGAGGATTAGGAAGTTAATGAAGCACTGCATCCAGCTGCAAGCAGAGCCACTAATCTCACCCTACCTCACCCCTTCCATTGTGAGGGAGGCTGTGTGCAGGGAGCCATCTAATTCCCAAGGGGGACAATTGTCTTGTGGTGGTGGAGGACAGCATGTGGAAGAAATCCTCCCAGAGACAGAGACTGTTAGCTCAGGGCAGAACAAAACAGCCCAACCAGGTAAATTGTTAGGGGCAGCAAAGCAGCCTGCTCTGCTGTGCTGGAAAACTGTTGCTTGAGAGAGGGGTCAGGGCATGTGAAGCATCAAGTCTGGTGGGGAAAGGAGGTGGCTCTTCCCAGCAGCTAAGGCACCACTTGCACTTCTCCTGTTTCAGTAACAGCTGAGGCAGCCAGCATGATTTTTCAGGGCTGCCAGCTCCCAGCAGCTTCCTCTACTGCCACTGCCCACCAGGGCTCCCACAAGTGCCACACCACACAGTCTGCCTCTGCAGTGGTCCTGCAGCTGTATCCACCTGGCATATCTCAAAATGAGAAGAGAGACATGATCAACTGGTGATAGGATATACCTCCTGCTCCACATCAGACTCTGCCCAGACTAAACCCATTTCAAATACCTGCAGGCCTACATAGCTGCAAACATGGCTTTCAGGCTGTAGCTTCCACTACTAGAAATGTTCTTATCCTTGATTAGATCTAATGAAAAGGAGTTGTTCTCGTGATACACCTCATACCCTCTGAATCCCTATCAGCCCACTCTTTTTGTACAGCAGGGACTGGCAGTTGTTGACATCCACAGCCAGCCCATGCTTTGTGAATACATCCAGTCCCAGCCTCCCAGCAGCGGTTCCTGTTGCCCACACACATCCATATGCCCAGGTCCACACAGCTCTGGGATCCTCAGTCCCTTTTACAGTTTTAATAGCATTTTACCTAATGTCCCTGCATTCAGCTGCTCTTGTACAAATTCATGGCATTTGCTGGTAAATGCCATTTTTTTACATTGGCAAGTAAAATTTCTATACAGCCAAATTCCTGGAGGCTGAATTATGTATGAATCAAAACACGTATCTCTAATGTTGCTGTATGTGCATCATTTGCTGGTTTCACTGTTGTCGTCTTTCTCTTTTTCCCTGCAGACTGCTACTTTGGTCTTCTTGAATGACAGGGAAGTATGTTTGCCTGCAAAGCACATTCAGGTATGTGTGGTGCTGCAGCAAGACATGTCATCTCAAGACGGCCTGTGAATATACTTGGGATGGGTTACTCCTGACGCAAGGCCTGACAGTCACCTACCTCTGACTATAGGAGGTGAACACCTTCTTCAAGAATTTGCTACCAACACTCAGACAGGGTTAGTTATGGTCCACACCTGTCTGAATCATTCATTCTCTGTCACTGAATAGTTTGACTGCTACCAGAATAATGTAATACTGAATTTTAATGTATCCAAGAGTCACGGAATGTTAGAGGTTGGAAGGGACCCCTGGAGATCATCTAGTCCAACCCTCCTGCTAAGAGCAGGTTCACCTAGAGCAGGTTGCACAGGAACGTGTCCAGGTGGCCTTTGACAGTCTCCAGAGAAGGAAACTCCACAATCTCTCTGGGCAGCCTGCTCCAGTGCTGCAGCACCCTCACATGAAAGAAGTTTTTTTTCTTATGCTTAAATGAAACCTCATGCGTTCTACTTTGTGCTTGTTGCCCTTTGTTCTATCACTGGGCCCCACTGGAAAGAGCCCAGCTCCCCCTCAGCATCTTTGTTGTCCTTTGTTGGACTCTCTTCAGTAGTTCCCTGTCTCTCTTGAACTAGGGAGCTCAGAACTGGACACAATACTCTAGGTAAGGCCTCACCAGGGCAGGGTAGAGGGGGAGAAGAACCTCCCTCAACCTACTGACTGCACTCTTCTTAACAAAACCCAGAATACCATTAGCCTCTTGGCCACAAAGGCACATTGCTGGTTCATGGTCAATCCCTCCTCTGTGCTGGTGCAGGGGGTTATTTCTCTCCAGGTGCAGGACTCTATACTTGCTCTTGTTGAACTTTATGAGGTTCTCCTCTGTCCAGTTCTCCAGCCTGTCCAGGTCACACTGAATGGCACCACAGCCTGACAGGGTGTCAGCCAATCCTCCCAGTATCATCAGCAAACTTGTTGAGAGTATGCTCCATCCTTTCATCCAGGACACTGATGAAGATACTGAACAAGACTGGACCCAGTACTGACCCCTGGGGAACACCACTAGCTACTTGTCTCCAACCAGACACTGCACCATTGATCACAACCCTCTGAGCTCTGTATTCTTTAAACTCATCCTTAATTTTTGACACAGCTAAAGCATTTGCAAAAGCCAAGACTATCTGATTGACATATCAGTAAATGGTTTCTCAGTAACAGTCTTCTCCATGCATGCATGCACTCCCCCCACACACACGTGTGTGCATCTATTTGCTTAATAATCCTTTGGAGATTTATGGGGTTTTGAAATTGCTCCTGACTGGTGAGTAGCTCCTGTGGAAACTTTAACTCATTTTTCAAGAAAACACCATCAGCAATCTGCTAAGCATAGCAAACTATGTTGGCATGGCAAAGGCCACCAAAGAGAGGCAGGTCACTACCCCAGTCTGAGTAATATGGACAAAGGGTGGCCACTTGAATCATGTAGGAACTTTGATATAGAGGAGATTGTTACAATTTCATTTCCTCGAGCAGCAAGACATCAAACAGGTTATAGAAGAGAAATAAATATAAAATAAACAATTGTTAGAATTTAGGTTTAGGAAGTCTATAGGTGTAATATTTTGGTCCATCACGATTGCAAGGAGCAAGCCTTTGGGACTTTAGTCATGGGACAGCAAAAAGGGCACAAAAAAAAGAAATAAACTCTTCTTTCCTCTCAAGCTATCTCCAACAGCAGCCGTTTTAATTTCTATGTTCCACTGAGCCACAGAAACAGGCTTACTGAATCTTTACACCTCAGAGTAATTTATAAATCAAACTTAGCACCACAACCAACAAATGGGTCCTTCATACACTTCCAGTAACACTGGAAACAGTCCCAGACCAGCCACTAGTTCCAAACAGTCCAAAAGTCTTGGCAGAACTGAAGTCAGGATCCAAATTTAGCAGCTAAGAGCTGTATTCAGCTGTGTGGTTCAGGTTATGAAAGGAGAAAGCAGACTTGCTCCTCTGTAGAGCCAGGGTGCAGAAATACTCAGGCCCCATGCATGACTTCCCTCTGTAAGGATAAAACACAGGGCCCTCAAAAATTTTCGAAAGCGGAGGATTCACGGAAGATGTCCCAGCTGTCCCTGATTCCCAGGATCAGCTGGAGTGACCCTGGGATCAAGCAGTAAAAATGTTTGTGGGTTCACAGAGATTGCAGAAGACCCAGAACCAAAATTGAGACACCTTCTAGTGTATCTTTTATACTGGATATACTGCAATGTAACAAACCAGCGATACGGAAAACTTCAAACAGTGTCTAGTGACTAATCCACAGCACTATTTTATGCCCTTTTCTCAGCAAGCTGTCAATTTCACATTCACATTTCCCATGCAGCATCTCTTTCTATTCCTCATGATAGCCCCATCAGTCACAAAATCACATTACGTACTTAGAAATTCTCTGACAGCTCCAGAACTCAACAAGACAAAGCTAGCAGTGAGCACTTAAGTCATCAGCCCTTGTTTTATCCAGCCTTGCAAAGGCTGAAGGATCAATTGCTGGTTTGCTGTTGTAGTGATTTGCCTCCTAAAAATGTTTAGGATTACTGCCACAGTCCATCCACAAACATGCAGCATGGTGGGACACCCTGTGCTGCAGTCCCCTGCCACTGAGGGGGCACATTGGCACTTGAGGACAATTCTAGGAAATGAAATCTGCACTCTCCACTGCTAGATACTCTTGTCTCTTACTTTCACTTCTCGATAGTTACAGATTTTTCTTCACTTACCTGCGCTGCAGGAGTGCATGTTTAGTAAGTGTTAGAAGGCACCCAGCCCTGTAAAAGGCATTAACTCTTCTAGTGCAGGGAGAAGTGCGCAGATAACAGACAGATTAACTGCTTTCTCTTCAGCCTTTACTTTCTATTCCATAACATTTCCTCCCTCCAAAACAAGGCCAAGGCCTGTATCCACTCTAATCCAACCAGTAATCTACTAATCAGAAGTGACAGAAAGGAGTGGTCATCAACTGAACAAATACAACATTTATCCAGTAACATCTGTAGCACTAAAATGTGTCATGACAGGACAACCATGAGCAAGTTAAAGTAATATTCAGGATGTCGGAATAAGGCTTGTAAGGTGCTGAATTATCTCAGACAAAAGTCTGGAAAGTCCCCATTATCCTAAACAGATGATGCACTACAGCCTCTGAACTAACCAAAACTTTGTTCTCTCTTTTCCTATTTTGTTGTGTTTTGTTTGTCTGTCTCCAGCTCTAATTCAGATAAAGCTGATGGAGTTGTGGAGGCTATCTGTCTTCTGCTGCTCTGCTACTGATCCATCATCTCAGTTGCCATAGAGACAAAATCTGGAAGCCATGGATGGGCATGGGAGAGAAGATGCCTGCAGGCTCTCTGCTGATGGGCTCCATTCTCAGCAGGTATTGAGAGAGTCAGGTTCAGTCTCTGAAGGTGAGGAAGAGTCAGAAGGTGCTAATCCAGAGACCCACGGGATGGACTCACACGCACAATACATTGCCATTCAAAGAAATTCAAGGTACTACCGGTCAATGAGGCTGCCGAATAGAGGGAAGAGGAAGACTTCAAGAGAGGCAACACATGTGGGGCATGCCACAGGTGAGTGCTGACCACAGCATCATGCTTCCTTTTCCAATGGGACTAGAGGAACCATAGGAGCCAATGAGATTAGAAAAGGGACAGAAAAGGTAGAAAGCAGCTCAGAGGTCAGCACACTAGAGAAGTTCTCTGCCCTATGGCACAACCGGCAGAGGGGTGTCATCCTTGTCTGCTCAGCCTGGAAATGCAAAATGGTTAGATGTTTAAACATGCTTCATGATAGAGAATCTAAACAAATATGGGACTCAGCTCTGCCACCTCCCTGCTTTCTAAGAGAAAAAGAATTTAAACAGGGAAAGCCATGAAGCTGTCAACAAAGTAAGACCTTCTTTAGCATACAGAAAAGACACGTTTAAAAGCAGTGAGATCTATACAAGCAACTGTATGGCAAGATGAACAGTATATAGAGGAAACAGCAAAGCAGAGCAGTACAAATGTATGGACAAAGCCTGTGGAAACTGCAATGGGCCATTATGAGAGGGGAGTAAGACTTCTCTGAAAATGTAGTTCCTGCCACTTTGCATTGACGACAGCTGTAAGAAATACCTATGCTCCCTTTGAACTAGAAATAACAGGTACCCCATCCCCATCCAGAATCTGCACGCCCTCAGCCATGGCTTCAACAGAAATGGAACAAGCTGACTTTCAGCATGAACAGAGCCACACTGCAAGGCCAGACTTTCACTGAGCTGGCACCTTGTCTGAGCAGCTATCTGTGAAAGGTGCAAGAAAAAGACAGGAGAAGCTGAGAAGAGAGCTAGGAAAGGAGGTATAGCAACACACTCAGAAGCACTGGAAATAGAAAAAAAAAAAGGAAGTATTTTTAATCTAAATGCTGATAGGCACCTGAAACTGTGAACGCAGAAAATGCCCTTTGATTCATCTCCCAGGTGCTCAGTAACTTATTTTATAATTTCTTGTAAATAAAAGGAATTGTAGTGAAGATATCTATCCTATCTTCTGATTATAATCTAACAGAAACAGGGCACTGGACTCTGAACTTTGGCTATCTGTGTCTTAAAATGATACTATGCTACTGACGTTTGAGTGCTCTGCAAGTCACTGACAGCCAGTGCTTTGTTACACAGTATTAAGTACACTGCTTCAGTCCCTGAAAGCAGATTCAGTTCTCTAAGAAAACAAAGTGCAGACATGCTCCATCTCAAAATAAGAGATCTGGGAAATGTCCCCAGGAAAATAGGTGTCTCCTGCCTGTCCGGCCAAGGGAGCCATGCTAGTTCAGCAGTATAAAGGCCCATTCAACCTTGTGCCATGGACAGAAGGAAAGTTCCCTCCCTTCTCCAAGTTTCCAAGCAGACAGCAGCAGAGCAAACAGCTCCTGTTTAATATTCTGCTACAGTTGCAGTGAGGTTTGTGGATAAACTGAGCCTCACCCCTGCCAAAGCTGAGCTGCTCTCCACCCTGCCAGTGCAGCAGCAGGACCAGAGCAGAGCCATCCTCTCACCTCCTTCCCAGAGGACTGCTGCAGAGCAAACACGGATGGGACTCGTCCTCTCTCCTGCTCCCAGAGTGTCACTGCATACAGACTGCTGCTGAGGAAGCCCTGTCACCTGCTGGTGCCACTGCAGCAGGAGCAGCAAAGAAGGACGCAGCTTTTTCATACATCTGCAGCATCACAGCATCAGGACAGTGGCACAGGAGGACATCCCTCCTGTCTAGCCAGTGTCATTGAGGAAGGACAAGCTGAAAGAAGGGCTTCTCTCTTAGCATCTCATTAGAGCATCCACAGAAGCTGACCTACACTTCTCTCCCTCTCCTTCCTGTTTGTGTGGCCACTGCTGTGAAACAGGATCTCTTCCAAACAGGGTTTTTTCTTCCATATCTGCAGTTGTTCAGCAGGACACAGTGGGAACGTTTCTTTTCTCCAGTCTGTACAGGAAGATCTTGGGCTAGGAGCAATATCTGTGACTGTAGCAAGTCCACCTCAGTGATACAGCTTTAAAATTCAGCTAGGGCTGTATAAGCAGCTCTTCTATCCTCTCCCTGCACTCCACTGATCCCATCCCCTCTCCCTGAAACTGGACAGCGGGTGCTTCTACACCAGCCTCATTTGTAGCAGGAACTTCTGACAGCATTTGCTGACGTGCATGGAAGCAAGGGATGGGTGAGCTCTTTTATGTTGACTTCAAACCCATTTCAACAGCAGCTATCCAAGAGTCTGACTCAAGCTCAAATAGTAAACTGTTCTTATTTTGCTTAGGGAATGACTCGGGAATGACTCGGGGTGAGGAAAGGGGAAGGAAAGAATAAAGGAAGGGAGAGAAAAATACAGAGGGAAATAGAGAATAGGATCCAAAATGGGAAAAATAAAAAAACCAAGAAATGATAACAAGGAAATAATGTAAAATTATGTAGGTCCAGCAAAGACTTTTATATAGACACCCTTTGCCCAGTTTTGACTCACAGCCTAGGAGCTGTAAAACATAATACATGCTTTCCTTTAACTGGAAAGAGTTATCAGTCTTCTCTGATAGAAGGATAAAATGTTAAAACTATTCAAAAGGGAAAGAGAACAGCTGAGACTAGTATTTCATAAGCTCTTGGCACTATTTTAGGGAGGTTTACAAGTCTAGTTTTCACCCTTTCCCTGTGAAAATCAGTAGCCTTGATTAAAAAGGGTGCATCAGAAACTGGCTTCAGTCCGAGCATTGACCCACCTGTGCTGTCACCAGTTTGAAATGCAAACAGAATTATGACTTAGACCAAAACATTTCTAATAAAAACCAACAAGGCCATTTATCAACAGGCCTCAAACAATAGGAGGTTTCATTTGAAAAGTGAGATGCATTCTCTCCTGCCAAGCACTGCTGCAGTAAGCCATGGACTTAATACAACTTTGGTTCTCTGTGAAAGGATCAGAGGTTCACCTGAGGGAAACTGGAGAAGCAATTAAAAGTAAACTGAACATCTACTGTATGCTTGAAAGCAGAGAGCAATGAAGCCCTGACTTGGGAAACAAGATACTGGCATGCACAGGCACACAGAGCCGAACCTTTTCTCCTTAAAGAATAGTATTGAAAATCACTAATGTTGGGACCCAGATTTCAGTGGTGAGACTACTACACATAAGTAAGGACTGATGTCATATATTCGCCTTCTATGAAATGCATTTACAGCTATGACAAAGGCTGTGCAGATTTGCACTACACAAGCTGGTGGCACTTCAGTCTTGTTTGAAAATCCAAGCTAAACTCCAGCCATCTTTGTGTCTGTGGTCTTCCTGTTGCCTATGGTATGAGCAAGCCACAGTAAAAGGAAAGCTGACCTTCAAAAAACTGAGTGTTTTAACCCCTCCTGGCTTTCTCTTATATCGCAGGTTCACTCAAAAACAATGAGACTGTCAAAGAGCCTCTGAACGTTTTATCTCCTAAGGGATCACCATCTCCAGTAAACTCTGACAAGACAACCTTAGATGAACTATGGATTCAAAGGTAAGGAAGTGCACACACAGGGTGGCATCAGAGCAAGAGTGCTTGCTTTGGGAAGGATAGCTGGACTAAGATATAGCATAGTCTTAATAATATACATTGTATAGTACTAGCATCGCGGTAAAAAGGGTCTTAACGGGGTGAGTTTGGAGAGAACAGTGAAAGCAAAAGGGGGCACAAGATGTGAGTGGGGAAGACAGAAAAAGAGGAACACGATATGGGATCACCCAGTGGTGTAAGCAAACGGGGCAGACTGCCTTAAGCAGCTTGTTGAGAGAGTAAGGAGGGCCTGTGGACATTTCCTTATGGAACATCTCAATGTAAGGGTGATCCCATTTTCAGCCTTCCCTGAGTGGTCATACAACCCCACACCAAAACCAGAATTTTATAGCTGAAGAAGTAGCTACAAAGATGCTTTCTAAAGTATTCTGACTTTCTGATTGATGTTCGCTTTGAAGAACTGATAGGCAGAGGGTTTCAGTGGCATAGCCCTTTTTGGCTTAAATCCATCAACAACCTAGATCTAGCAAAAGGCCCTGATCCCCCAACCCATAAATTTGCATATATCCCATAAATTTAACCTTGCCCCTAATCCCTTGCCACCGCAGCCAGGCAGATTGAGGAGCAGCTACCTAGCCTTACATTTTCAAATATATGCGTGAGGTGTTCTCCCAAACTCCCTCTTCAGCTTCTTATCTTTTGTGTGCACAACTATGAGATAGTTTCTGCTTGTACTGTAGAAGTTCAAACTGAAGGCAATAAGCACTTGCCCTCTAAAAGTACATCAATTATACTGCTGGTCCCAATTGCTGAGCCCAGCTGTGCTGGTGTAATGCATAGTCCCTTTCCAGGCTCCTCCTGTTATGGAGAGGACTCTAGTAGAAAAAAATTTTAGTCAAGCTGGATTTAAATAAATTAATTGCTCTGGCTAAATCTGGAGCATCTCTCTTATGAGGAGAGGCTGAAAGATTTGGGGCTTTTTAGCCTGGAGAAGAGCAGACTGAGAGGGGATCTTCTCAGTGCTGATCAGTATCAAAAGGGTGGAGGTAAAGAGGATGAGGCTGGGCTCTTTTCAGTGGTGCCCAGTGTTATGACAAGGGGCAACAGGCACAAACTAGAACACAGGAGGTTTCACTTAATCATAAGGAAAAGCTTCTTTCCCTTGAGGGTGCTGGAGCAGGCTGCCCAGAGAGGTTGTGCAGCGTCCTTCTCTAAGACTTTCAAAACCCACCTGGACATTGCTTTCCCATACAACCTGCTCTAGATAACACTGATTTAGCAGATGGATTGGACTTGATCTCCAGAGGTCCCTTCCCACTCCTGCCATTCTGTGATTCAAACATATTCCTAGTGTTCCAAAATCTGCCATATGCCTTCCACAAGGTATTTCTCAATAGTGCTTTTATGCCTGACTGTTCTCAAATTACTTTTTTTATCATGGCTTTTCTCAGCTGCCTCTAAGCACTCTAGAATCCTCCATCAGATCCCATGGCTCACTCCCAGTCTTCCGCCTTGTACAAAGATCCAAACCTCTCACATGACAAGTTACTTCCCAAAGAACTCAGCTGGCTTGCCCTGAACATTTCAGGGTTGAGCTTCTAGCACAACTATTTTTCAGAATAACCAGAGTCAAAGACCTGGAAGAAAGTGAACAGAACAAAAGCTGCTCTTTCCCACTGTGATCAGTCCTTCCAGCTCCATAGTGGCAGCAGTTGTGCAGACTGAGATCATAAAAAACCCACCACAGGAAAACATCCATGCAGGGTGTCCATCCACAACTGTCAGCCTCAGCTGAAAGCAGCTCCCACAGAGACTAGAAAATCACTCATTTCAAACCTTAGAAAGGAGATTCACTAATCAGTGACTAACCTACATTACCAGCTAATAGGATGTTGACTTCTCTTCATTTCTAATACAATGGAGATGTTTCAGCAGCATGATCCTATTATTTACCTACAATTACCCAGTGAGTCAGATTCCAAAAATTATATGTCTTTATTATGGGCCACTAGATACAGTGGAAGAGAAACTCAGTGGGAAATTTCTCATTGCAAAGCTCACTGCGAGGTCAGTGCTCTACCAATGTGGAGCAAACTATTTCTTTAGGCTAGCAATGAAACCTCCAACTCATCTAAAAATCACTTAATTATATTTGATCTAAGCTCAAAGGAAAGTACTACAACAGTGAATACAAATAGCCACCTTCAGCAGCGAGAATGAGTCTGCCTTGTTTGAATTCATCCAAATATGCATATTAGAAAAAATAAAAAACAACAGTATGCATGTAAAAGCATCACACTCTGAAAGGTGCCTGGGTGTCTTTGGCTTAGCATCCTGTGGCACAGTACTGTTTGTCCCGGGCAGTAGAGGGCACTGCTTCTATAGCCTGATTTAACCAGAAAAGCAGGGAAAGCCTCTAGAGAGGCTGGAACCTGCATTGAAAAAGCTCTCACGCCATACTTGAGCAGCTTCTTTCTACTTATGAAATAAATTTCTCACAGGCACCTCTTCTCTATGCTGCCAACGGTACTTCTTCACTTTGCAAGCAGTGAAGTCAGAAATAGTTGGTGCAAACACATGTTGACCAGACCTTTATGTTTTATCACACTACAATGTTTTTACTCTTCTAGAAATAGAGAAATATTTTTCTGTATCCCTCTTTCTGTACAATCTGAATCTCAAAAACAGTCTAAAAGGAACAGTATTTGTAGGGAGAAGAATCTTAAAAACTGCTAAGCTTTCAGTAAAATATCCCAACAACAACCAAAACAATAACAACACAACACTGTGGATATTAAAATGTTACTACTGATGAAATCTTGTATGTGACAGGATCACACAGAATAGCAAGCAATAGCATACCCAGTTATAATTAAATATCTTTCCAGCATGCAGCCAGTGGAGCTCCCTATCCCAGTCTGCCTACCTATTTACGCAGCTGCTGCTCCTGAGGTTTTTCAGCCTAG
This sequence comes from Indicator indicator, assembly GCF_027791375.1. NCBI lineage: Eukaryota > Metazoa > Chordata > Aves > Piciformes > Indicatoridae > Indicator > Indicator indicator. The sequence continues at coordinate 14,119,173 of NC_072022.1, read as the reverse complement.
TCATGGCTTGATTACCCAGCAAGTTTTGCCCTCCATCTCTCCAAGTCTGTTTCATCTGGACACACTCTAACCCTCAGGTCTTCCTCTAATCTCTTTGTTTCGCTCCTTTTCTAGCAGCTTCAACTTGTGATTCTTCTCACCCCTTCCTCAGCCTACTGTTTCCCAGGCACGTGATTCCTCCCCCTCTTCCCTCCTGTGGCTCATATCTCACTGTCCTGCCATTTCCAGGCTCTTCACCCTTTGGCATCTCATACAATCTCAGTTTCCCTCCCCTCCTCCTAGCTCCCATCTTTTCCTCAAACACCCAGCTGTGGACAAGTTCCTCTCTTCAGAGCAGTCTCCCAGTTCAGTAGACTTCTTTGCTCTCCGTGCTTGAGTATTGTTGCCTTTGTTTTTCAGTCACACACTTTTCTCACCAAGCTGCCTGGACTCAGCACAGGGAACGCTGAGCATACAGCAGCAATGGTCTTTCTTCACAGTGCCTAGAAATAGGACCAGGCAGTTTGTGTGTATTGCAGAAAGTGGAAAAGGGCCTGTAATTTCCATGGATTTTCTTAAGTATGCCAAAGATGAAGCATTAACAAACCCAAAATATCAACTTCTATTTCAACAGAACCCAAAGCGTTTCAAAGGACAGAATGACATGTTTTCTGTTTTCCTTTCACAGGGATCCAAGAATCTTTTCCCAAGCCTAAAAAAATGCTAATTTAAAAAAATATATATTAAAAATCCTCTCCGTGACAGATAGTCAGTAGTTTAAATTTAACCCTGATAATTATGAGCATCAAAAGGTAAAGGTCTCAATATAGGAAGCTCTGAATATTTTTAGTTATTGGTAAAGCTGCCAGCCCCAACAGTTATAATTAAGGTATTTTGATAAAAACTTAAGGAGGTTCAGGAGAACAGATGTGCTCTTGGCCTTTAGGATCTAAAAATGTTAGGGATAAGGATTTCCATTTATCATTTATCTCCCACTAAAATGTCAAAAAAAAAAAAAAAGCAATAGAAATTGAGCAAACACACTCACTGTCAAAAACAGTGCTAAAACCCACATGTGAACAGAAAGAACCTGAATGAACCTGAAATATGAAAATATGCTTGACTGGGTCTAATATTATTCAAATCTATTACTAACTTCACACTTCTCCACAAAATAAGTTAGCTCAATTGAAACAGTGCTTCTTACCTCATCTTTTGGCCTTTCTTAGTGTAAAACTCCCACTGACAAGAAGGGCTTGGGGAATTTTTCATTAATAAGATCTGCTGGACTGCATCTTCTCTTTTTAGTTTCTGGAACGGTAGGTCTAATTTCTAAAAACTGCTATAAGAGAACATGTCAAAAAAAGCATTTTGTGTCCTTTCAAAACAAGCTCTTTGCATAGCTGTATTCTGAAGATTGCTTTTGAGTTCAGATGTACATAAGAAATCTTAATTCAAACGATTAAACATTTTTAAAATTACTAGTGTCTGAAAATATGAGCCAATATTGGAAATTCACCCCCCAAAACATAATTTAAAATGAGATAATTAAAATAAACTAATTATAAACTCACATCAATTATCACATTTTTAATGCAAGCATGGACCAGATCAACACCAACAATTAAAATCTTTTCTAACAGCTAGGAACAGGCTGCAGGCACAGGAACTCCTCTTTGCAGATCACACGATCAAACTCTCTCCATTGCCCACAGGGAGCTGAACTGTGGTCATGCTCCATGTCACCAGAGCAAGGCCATTGTAGGATGGCCATGAGAATCCTTTCCATCATTTCTAGTGCCTGTGTGCTTGAAGATCCTAAGAATTCCTGAGACAAAACAGGGTTTCAGTCTGTCAGAGCACTGTATGACTTCTGTCACCAACAAGAGCACAGGTTCCTTCACCTATGTTGTTCTAATAGTCAGATGCTTTCTTTCCCCCTACGACTAGACACAGAATTTTAGGATGAAATGCAGGGATTTCAGTCAGGAAACTAATCTGTCATTATGAGATTTTACTTATTTTGATTATATGGGGAAAAGATTTTTGGGCTTTGGATCAAATTCATTATTGATACATTGAGAGGGAAAAGAAAACCTCCTCCAAACTCCCAACCAGATGGTTAAGATTAGATGGAGTGGGAACTTCTGCCTGAATCTTCAGTTCCACAGCAGCATAAAATAACCCAAGATGGCACTGCCAGAGGCCTGCCACCCATCTGCATGTCTGCCACCTCTGTTATGCTGTCATTCACATTGATCTCACCCTGTAGCAAGATACTCCAGACACACACAAAGCTAGTTCTTAAAAAAAATTAAAAAAAAAAGAAAGAATAATTTTGTACTGCTATAGCTGCCCAAACCTGCTCACGAAGGATGAGACAAACGTAAGCGCTGGCATAAAAATGGAGGTAGAAATCTTCCACAGATAGTTGAGTGAAAAGTGGAATTGAGCGTCTAGGTCAGCTTAAACTGCACACAAAGTCCTAGCAGCTGTGGTAGTAGGGAGAAAGAAAGAAGCTATGCCGAAGTTACTCTACTTAGCAGTAATTGTCCAGTACTGACTGACCTAAAGTGGTAAATGGTGAATAAGGTTTTCACCCACTTCAAGCATGTTTCCCAGCGACCAGAAAAAGCAGAGCAATTCAGGGAAGAGAGATGGATCCACCCTGGAACAAGCAGTAACATGTGGAATGTGAGGCAATGACACAGCCACGACTCCAATCTGAATCCCCCACACTCAGCCACCAGACTGCTGAGAAAGAATCACTTGTTTGCCTGCCTTCATTTTTAATGACAAACTTGGAAAGCTTTCTTATTTGTCCCCAAGCAGAAAAGCAAGAATTAGAAAATCCTAACCATTTTTGTAGGACAAAAATATCTTTATCTTGCTAAATATCATTTCTTTACTTTAGTCCCAGAGTGATGGGAACACTCTGTCACTTCACTTGGGAGAAAAAGTATTTCTCAGGCACTTGTTCTGTTTATGAACTTTCTCTGTACATCAACATGCAGTATGAGAATAAGCCTGGAAAGGAGGAAAGAGTAACATTTTTGAAAGACCAAATTGCAGTTAAATTTTTTTTTAAATTTCTAAAGGAAGGAATTATATTAGTCATTGCTACACAGTAGAACAGATCTCTACAAAATATAAACTGTGGCCTCCCACGGTCAGAGAGGGCACTTCACTCTTAGCTGGTGTTCTCACCTCTTCAGAGCTTCTAGCATTTTTATTATCATTATTACTTTCAGTGATGTTTTTGGATTTTCATTTCAGGCCAAAAGTGAAATTCTTTAGGAAAATTTGAAGGGAAAAGGAAGACAGGCAGGATCAAATTACCAAACAGTTACAGGATCCTTAAAAGATGCTTTCTATTTTGCAATGTTTTTTATACCATGACTGAGACACTTATTCTAAAAAGAAATTTGAATTTGTGACAGAGTTTAACCTTTGGGAGTGAAGCAATGTGAGGGGTTAGAATCTGTTAAACTCTTAAAGCATACTTCTGAAAAATTTATTCTGTGTTTTTAAAACATACACCCCAAAGTTCTATTTAGATATATATTCATTCTAGCAGTATCAGTAAGAGCATATGCACTGATTTACCTTTGGGAGAACTCCCCACTGCTTTTGATCCTTCCCTTTAGAAAATAGCAAACAACATCTCTGCTTTTCCAGAATTCAAGATAACGAAGAGGTTCAGTACAGTTAATGTCCTCCCTCCCCTTTTCTAAGAAAGAAGCTTTTCAGCACACCACCCACTTACTAGAACCCTTGACAATATTCTTGCCCTGGCAGCAAGCCACCAAAATGTCAGTCATTAGGTATAGTTTCAGATAGTCTCTGCTGCTTTGTCCCTCCTCCAAGGATAGGACTGCCTCCATGCTCACCTGTTTCCCCAAGCCCCTGAGCCCCAGTGTTTAATGACTGATAACCCACTTTCATCCCACACTGACCATCTACCCTGTGACAATCTGCCTTTGTACATCCATGGCTGCCGTTGTCCTCCTCTTTGTTAAGTGCAAAACAGGCTCCAGCTCTCACCCTCAGCCTAATTTTTCCTATTGCTTGTCTGGTCCTTTTTATCTCCCAGTTGAGGACTGGACTTGGCTAACAGTCTTCTCTGAGTCCTCAACGATATTTCCAGCTGTTTTTCTCTCCATTCTGCCTCTTAATGACTTAAGGACTGAGCTCTCCGGTGTACCAGATTGCAATCTAGTTCATATAAGCTGAAGGAGTTTTTCTGAATGTGCTGACAAGAAGTTGTCCTAATATATCATTTAGCAAATACAATATAAAAATGATAAGCAGGAAACCACTTTAAACATACAGACCAATGCATGGATTTTTTGCTGTTGCATAAATTACATTATGATATACAGAAAAAGAAACCCAAACAACCCATAGTTATTTGTACAACAGAGAGAAAGCGAACGAGGCATTGCTGAGTATTTTCTGACTGTTAGCTCCTCAGGTGCAATGTGGTGCAGATGACAGGGCTGGTTTTCTTTCGGGTTTGGTTTGGTTTTGTTTTTTTTGTTTGTGCGGTGTTGGTTGTGGGGGTTTTGAGTTTTGTTTGTTTGTTTTCTGGGGGTTACTAATGTGTAGGAAAGAGCTGCACCCAACTTGTCCACAAGCATTCAACATCCAAGGTTGTAAATAAACTCTGCTCTGGAGCTCAAGAGGATTTACCCCTGAGATGAAAAAAACAGTTATCTGCAAGAAGACAGATAGAGATCATTGAGTACTGCGATACTGCCTAAACGAGACAATATATCCTTATAGAAGTAGCAACACTAAGGAAGGAAAGGGGAGGGAGATGAGCCAGCGGGCGCAAAGCCCTGCCGGAGGAGGAGAGCGGTGAATTCTGTGGGCTAACCAGGAGTACAGTAACCGGCAGGAAGGATTAAGCTGAGTTTCCCAGTTACATTCCTCCATCTCAGGGTTTCGTTCCGGGAGAAGAAACGCACCATATGCACCAGATCTGGAAGCAGTTCAGGAGAGCCCCTCTTCTCCCTCAAAGCCGACGCCAGCCGCACATAGGCAGAGAGAAGAAAGGGATGGGGGGCAGCGCTGTGCCCTGGGTTTGAGGGAGGAGAGAGAGGTCAGTGCCAGGGCAGGACCCCCTCCCGCTAGGAAGAGGGGGGGTGTGCATGGAGGAGAGGGGCTGTGGGCCAGGCTGCTGCGTGGGATGGGGTGTGAGGGTGCTTGCCGGGGGAGGGTGTCTTGCTGAAGAGGGAGGAAGGAATGGCGAAGGGGCTTCCCTGCACCTGAGAATGGAGCTTCTCTGCAGGAGAGCAGGGGGCATGGAGGTAGGGGTTCCTGTGAAGGTGGGGGGAAGAGGGGCTGGGGCAGGTATTGCTGTCTTTTGAGGGGGCCTTGGGGAGGAGGGAGTCAGCCTCCCGGTGGAGGAGGGACCTGCGCTGGAGCGGAGCTGGGGGACTGAGGAGGTCTTTGCGGGCAGGGGTGCCGGGCACCAGGTGGGCGCTGCAAGGGGTTGGGGACTGCGAGAGGAGAATTTGGGGGGAGGGGAGCTCAGAAAGAATTTTTGAGGCTCTGAGAAGGTCTGTCGGGGGGCTCCACGGGCTGTTGGGTGACACAGGGGTCCGGTGGAAGCTCTAAGAGCTGAGTTTGGGGGTCTCCAAGTGGTTTGGAGGGTGCGGGATTGTGGAACTCAAACGGACTCTGAGGGGTCTCGCGAGGGATTTGGGGAAGGCTGAGGGGGCCCCTGGGGATTTGGATGAGCTTTGTGGGGCCTCGGAGCAGATGTGGGAACACAGAGAGGGGCTGCAAGGAGCCACGGGGCTCTGAGTGGGTTGTGGGTGCTCAAGGAGAAGCTCTGAGGCAATTTGGAGAGGTCTCTGAGACGGGTCTGAGGGAAGGCTTTGAGGGGTTCTCTAGAGATTTGAGGGGAAGAGTGCATGAGGGTGCCTGGGGAATGGGGGGAGCGTGTGTCTGAAGAGAGACTCTTAGGGGGCTTGGGGGCTCAGAGTCTCGGGGGCTGCGAGGGCGCCTCAGGGGCGACCGCAGCTACCCTCTCCCTCCCTCGCAGGCTGCTACCTTCCTACCCCCGTTACCGTGGCAACCGCCCGGGCTCCCCCAACTCCGCGCCGCTGCCGCCGGAGCTGCCGCCGGAGCTGCTCGGCAGCCGCCTGCCGCCGCCGGCCATGGAGCTACTGGCTGCGGCTCTCAGCGCCGCCTGCGCCCTCGACCAAGACGGCTCGGCGGGACATCCCAGCAGGTGAGCGGGGGGACACCGAGGGTGGGTGCGAGGGGCCGTGTCCGGGGCGGAGGGGGCCGGCTCGGCGCCAGCCTTCTACCGCGGCTGAGGGTGCCCCCGCCTCCCACAGGGAGCCCCCGGCTGCTGCTGAGGAGAACCCCACCACCGCCACCACCGAGGCACCGCCGCCAGCCCACCCCATGACAGCTGACTCCTGGAGGAATCTCATCGAGCACATCGGTAAGGAGCCGTGCCCAGCCTCGTTACGTCCTGGCGAGAGGGTCCGCCGGGCTGTCCGGCGGCTGCGGCTCCCCACAACTCCGCTTTGCCACTGCCGGCGCTGGCAGCAGCACGGCAGCTCCCAGGTGTGCGGGACGGGCCCCTCAACCCGGGAGGGGCAGCCGTCTGCCGGCCTCCCAAACTCCCAAACCCGCAGCATTTAGCGAATGAAACCCAGGTCTCAACTAAGCGGTACCTGGCAGGAGAGAGCCTCGGGCAGGGGTAAGGCGGTTGTGCTGTCATTTCTGGGAAAACTTCTCGCTGGCGGTGTAAAACTCCCTGGCCTTAGCGGTGGGGTTTGCTGTCCTTAAGGGCGTCAGGCTTGCACGCTGCCGGGCAGGAGATTTAACGCCGTCAGTGAGCAGCTTTATCTTCATCCATAAAGAACGATTAATCCTTGTAGTTAAAAAGAAATTAACCTTTAAGGCTACAGCAAACTTTCTGCAGAAATCTGATTTTGAATACTCAAAAAGGCGTAAGACTAAAGCACTGGTCTACTCCCCTGTTGGACGTCAGGTGCATGCACCAGAGTCAGCATGTGTGCACGACAACTTGCTTCTCCATTGCAAATGCAACACCAGTGGCTATTTTATCATTTGTGGTCTCTTTGCGAAGGCAGAGTTGAGGTTATCTGGGTGGCTGTAGAGGACAGAGCCTGTTGTGCTTTTGCTCTTGTAGTATTTAATTTTTTAATGTGTGTGGGTGGCATGTGAAGAGGCCTTGGTTTCTTGGTTTCCCCACATCTGAATTGTAACATTCCTCAGAGAGATTTTGGCAACTGCAGAGTTAAATCCTATCCTGAGGTTGTTTTGGGTTTTGGTTGGTTGGTTGGATTTGGTTGGGGTTTTTTTTGGTGGTTTGTTGTTTTTTTTGGGGGGTGGTGGTGAAGAGATAAGCTTACTTTTTCAATAGTTCTGTTCAATTGCAGGAAATGAAACTGCAACGTATTTCAGTCTAGAGAACAGGAATACTGCACTTGGCATGGGAAAAATCAGATAAATAACTCTCAGGAGCAGCAAGGTGAACATCTTACCTGGCAGGAATGAGGAGGCTTCTCATGCTGTCTCTTGGAGAGTGGCTGCAATTTGATGTCAGGTTGTGGCAGGCAGGGCTGATTCTTGGAGCATATGATGACACTGGGACAGCACAGGGGAAAGAGGCCAGTGGGAAACCAGGAGCCTGCCAGCATCTGTCAGACAAAACAGCTGAGTTCAGGGCCTTCTGGAAGAAAGTGGTGAACGACTTGCTTGGATATTGCCAGATCTGCTACTTGCTTTTGGCTGTGTAGGTACTAATCTCCCAAGGCAGATGTGTCAATACATTGTCAGTTAACTGGCATTGCGCTGCTAGGAGGCCTGATAAAAATGCTCAACCATCAGGACTTCAGAGCAACCCAGTGGCTATATTAATATATATTTTTATATGCTGTATATCAGAGGGAAGCCATGCACTAGCTCTGCATGTGTCAGTGCAACTGCAAGAAGGGCTGTTGAACCTTGATGGAAGAGACAGGGTTTTGACAAGCAGAGATGCTTTGCTAATCCTCAACAGAAGAGGTCATTTCAAATGGCTGGAACACACTTTCTCCCTTCCATCCCTTCTGCTGTTGAGGTATTAATGATTTTTTTTGCCTGAAACTGGAGCAGAGAATTTCACGGAAACTGTTTCTGGACCTCCAGAGATTTTAGATAGCTTTCATTGTAATAACATTTGCTTTTAAGGCACTGTGAACTCTCTAAGGCAAGTATTTGCCACAATTAGTAACTAGTTTTTCAATTCTCCTCCTAGCTCTTGAGAGGGAGGGGAGGGGAGAAACACTTGAGCTGGAAAGGAAAACTATGACAGCAAATTAAATGGAATAAACACAAAGGGAAAAATCTATTATGTACTATACAAACAATGTATATACCCCTTAGGAAGATAAGTCTTAACCACTGAAGTCAACATACAACACCAAACCCATACTCTGCCCACACAATTAACCTTTAGCCAGGTCACAGTAAGGATAGTTGGGACATAAAGCAATGAATGGAGCTCATACTTCTCACTTTCTAAATGTTAGCATTTACTAAATCATCATATCTTCTGGGTCACACCTGAATACCGATCTCAGCTTCTTTCTACACATCCAGTCAGTTCCCAGCTGTATCACTCTTCTTTCTCCTGTCAAAACTCTGTCCGCCAACCTTGCATCTGTTACGCTACTTGACCTGCATCATGGCCATATCCTGCCTCAGCTGGAGCAGGCTTTTTCATGGCTTCTCTCCCTCTTTCTCATCCACACCTTTCCTCTACCAACTGTAACCTCGTTACTGACATACGGATGGACCTTATACACCAAGATAGGAAGGTCATCTTTTGTCACTGCTATCACAGCCTTCTCTGTTTTCTCCTGCCCTGCTTCTGCCTAAACATCTACCTGTCTTTTTTCTATCTTCTGATACCAGCTTTCTGCTTCTTCCCCAAACTGCTATCTGTGGTAGAGCTTCAACTGGTCTCTCTTCATCCCACTTCTTCAAAATGAGTTACCTTGTCATTTCGAAGTGAATTCTGATGGTGATACCTTTAGTCAGTCAGACCTCTCCATGTCCATATTTGCCTTTGCGTGTCATGGAAGGCTCCATAGGTTTTGTCTATTTGGTTGAAAACAAAATCTAGTTGCATCACCTGGATTTTATTTCCTTAAACCAAGGGAGAAGCTTGCCCTGAGGACCTTTTTAAAAGGGACGCTCTCCTAATCTGCACAAGGGATGCTAAACCCCCATGCATAAAATACCTTTAACTGCCTCTGATTTGCAGGGCAGACTCACCAGCACAACACAGTTGTACAATCAGACACTGCAAGTATAATTATCTCCAACACAAGTAAAAGAGAGAGGTTATGCTTCAGTTTCCCAGCATGTTTTTCCTCAAGTGCCGTTCATATTGGTGCAGGGTGTTAATTCCCAGTCTGTCCTGCCCGCCAGTGCCCTACTGCACCAGAGCCTTCAGGCACAGGCTGAGCTTTCAGTACCACAGAAAGCAGCTCCCATCTAGCAGGCCCTCTGCACCGTTCCTGAAGAAGTCTTCTCACCCCACTACATCCTCAGCACCCTCACTAATGCTGAAGAACAGCCTGAAATGCTTAGGAAAGCCATGCAAGCCTAGTTGACGCAGAGAGAGGTTATGTAAGTAGCAGCAGCATGTAGAACTTCAAGGGAAGTCTCCTCTCTTTGGTGGTTGTGTAGGAAGCTAACAGGAGACTGTATGGTTTCCTAGGCACAGCTACCCTCATTGCTATTTTAATCTGCTGCTGAACATCTTTCCAGGGAGAACAGGATACACTTGCAGCCTGTGGTAGCACTGTCCTTGTGCCTGCACTTCTCCCCAGCATATTTCTGATACAGTTTTGACAGTGGCTAGTACAGAACCTCATGAAAACTGTAGTGGAGATTTCATAGACAGTAACATCTCCATTTTTGCCCTCCCTAGACAAATGCCTGACCCAGTTGTCTCACCTTATTACACACAGAATATGCTTCTGAGATACAATATAGTGAATGCATGTGACAAGATTTTAACCTCTAATAATTCTGACAAAATAAATTGTGTAGAGGTTTTTTTTAACTTTCAAGACTTTTCATTCATTAATGTTACACTTTACAATTCAAGCACAAACCAAGGGAGATAATGCGAATTGTGCTCCTTCAATTTGAGTAAGTGACTCAGATCAGGCTCATGCTCTCTTGTCTTTTCTAAATTATATTTTACATTCGAGCAATTAATATTCTGGGTCCTACAGATGTTTCAGAAAGAGAAATGGGACAGTTAGAAAGCCCTAGGAGAAAAAAAGAATCTTCTAAAGATTGCCAAAGAATTTCAGGATTCCTGCTTTTTTTGTGTGCTGTCATTTGAAATCAGGGGTGGGGGTAAATCCTATGCAATTTTGCCTGCTCCCAAAGTTAGTGATTAAAACTGGGGAAACAGTTCGTGTGATTGATGTGCTGCAAAATGGTGGGAATTGAGAGCCTTTTCCTGTGGCATTCAGATACCTCTTAAATGTTAATTTTATCTGTTCAGTCATCATAGAAACAGAAGGAAATTAAGCAGTGAGGCTAACCACAAAGTCAATACCAAAACTAGCAACCTCAGGTTGTTGTCCAAGTGCTTCACCTGGCCAGTCAGTGCCTTAATAGCAGCTCACCATTTCCTCCTTCACAATTTTCATGGCCATCAAACTGCAGTTTCAACACTCTTACACATACCTACCAATCTATACATATTAATATTGCAGAGAAAATCAAGGTTTAAACGAAACATTGAAAAGCCTGGCAGATATATCAAACCACTTCTTTTACATCTTCCAATCAATCACAGATTCATCTGACTGTGTTATTAAATGTTTTGTGAGAGCAGATTGTTGACAACACTTGGGATTTAGAAATGGCCTTCCATATATAGTTTCCATTTCTGGTTGAAATAGGAATGCCATAATTAGCTTTTTTGCTCAGCACAAAAGGGATCTCTCTCACCTTTGCTGAGGTAAACCACAGCAAAACAAATATCCTCTCCCACAGTACATTTCTACTTTTTTGGTAAGCTGTAACCTCTCAGACCTGTTGTGTTGCCTCCTAGGGCTCTTGTACCAGGAATATCGAGACAAATCTACACGCCAGGAGATTGAAACCAGACGACTGCAGGATTCACAGACAGACCCTGAAGAGAGCTCACCCAGCGAGGAAACCCCAACTGAAGTAGAACCTACAAGTACACCTGAAAGCAAAGGTCCACCACAGATCAGTTTGCTGAGAAACTCCAACTCCAGGTTCAATTTATGGCAAGATCTTCCTGAGATCCGGAGCAGCGGGGTCCTCAGCATCCTCCAGCCAGATGAGATCAAGCTGCAAGAGGTAAAGCGGGAAAGTGGAATGTTTCTTAACTGAGTTGTTGCTTAAATGAGTGAGAGTGAATTAAGTAAAATTGAAGATTTAAAAATGAAAAGCTTCATAGCAATCATAGCCTTGCTCTGTGAAGTACTTTCGTGTGTTGCACTGGTTAACACCACTCACTTTTTTTTGAAACTACAGATGGTGTTCTATATGCTACAGCTGCTGGACATTTCTGTAGCAGAAAAGAACTTCTTTGCCCTTTTCTGATTCAGTGGTAGGAGTGATTTACAAAGGAACAGGGATGGTGAAGAGGCTCTTGCAGCAGAGCTTTTGGTCCCCAGCGCACATAAACCTCTTCTGCAGTTACTAGCAGGATATATAATTTCTAACAGAAATCTTAGAAGAATTCAGTTGTTGACTGCGATCTGTTTTAAATGTGAGGGGTTTAATGGAAAGAGATGAAGATTGGTAAACTTCCTTATTTTTAATAGTTATTACTTGGAGTCTTATGTAAAACAGTAAAAAATAATCATAGAATCATAGAATTAACCAGGTTGGAAGAGACCTTCAAGATCATCCAGTCCAACCGATCACCCAGCCCAAATGATAGCTATAATTGCATTTTAGCTGTACAGTGCAGTGACATCACTGTTTAAGAGTCACATTCCATTAATTTATAGGGATGTATCAAAGAGCGAAAGGAGTAGGTGGAGACAGCTGCTGCAATTAATGAAAATTTCAGTCACACAACAATTTACAACTTGTTGCTATTCTGGATAGCATGGGGAGCATGAGCACTCTGTCACCAGCCAGCTGTGGAGATGGACAAGCCTTGTTTAGCATGTGGTTTGTGTTGCAATGTGAGCAATGGGGCTTTCAAAGGCTCCAGGCTGTGAATCCTACAATAGTCCTATGCCAGGATTCCTTCAGGTGAGACCTCATGAAGTTCAATAAGGCCAGGTGTAGAGTCCTGCACCTGGGGAGGAATGATTCCACATACAAGTAAAGGTGAGCGGGTGACGTGCTGGAAAGCTCTGTGGAGAAGGACCTGGGAGTGCTCGTGGACAACTTCATCACAAGCCAGCAATGTGCCCTTGTGGCCAAGAAGGCTGACAGTACTCTGAAGTGCATTAAGAAGAATGTGGCCAGCAGGTTCAGGGATCTTCTCCTCGCCTTTGACTCTGCCCTGATGAGGTGGCACCTGGAGTGTGTGGCCAGTTCTGGGCTCCCCAGTTCAAGAGAGGCAGGGAACAACTGAAGACAAAGGGCCACAAAGATGCTGAAGGGACTGGAGAACTGGAGCATCTGTCTTTGAGGAGAGGATGAAAGAACTAGGGCTCTTTAGCCTGGAGAAGAGCAGACTAAGAGGGGATCTTCTCAATGCTGATCAATATCAAAAGGGTGGAAGTAAAGAGGATGAGGCTGGGCTCTTTTCAGTGGTGCACAGTGATAGGACAAGGGGCAACAGGCACAAACTAGAACACAGGAGGCTTCACTTAAACGTAAGGAGAAATGTCTTCCCTTTGGGGGTGCCAGAGCACTGGACTGGGTTGCCCAGAGTAGTTGTGGTATCTCTTTTTCTGGAGGCTTTCAAAACCTGCCTGAATGTGTTCCTGTGCAACCTGCTCTAGGTGACCCTGCTTTAGCAGGGCTCTTGGACTAGGTGATCTCCCAGAGGGCCTTTCCAGCCCCTATCATTCTGCGATTCTGTAAGACCATTGTGGCAATGTATCTGTTGAGCCTGGGCTCATGAGATTGTACCCAAAGTGCTGAAGAACACCTTGGGGTGTGAGCAGCTGCCCCTAAGTTTACCTGGATTTGTACAGTCAACATTGGTGAATCGCAGTGCCAGCTGCATCCTGGTCAAGGCTGTAACTTCTCTGTGACACCAGAAAGGCTCACCTTGTGAACTGCAGGGGTGTGGGGGGTTGTGCTGTGTTCCTTACACCCTGGGTGTTTATACAGGGTGGCTGGGCTGGCAGCACAAATTGGTAGTGTGTCAGGGAAACGGTTGAAGGTGTCCAATGTGATTTGTTGCTTTTCCATGTTTTTCTGCACTGTTTTTTTCCATATCGGTTTTGTTCTGTTTACCTGGCAAAATATGGTCCTTCCAACCTCCAGCGTTACAAACACAATCTGGCATCTGAAAAAACACAAGCTTTTCTTCTTTCTGCTTCAAAATGAGTGTCTTTTACAGAGAAACATTGGCTTAGAAGTTTGCATTGTAGATTTCAAAAGCTGCCATTTCTGTTGTGTTCACTAGCTGTAGGTGTTCTAAGGAAAAAATATCTGTGCTGCTAAACCCCAACATTAAGCATGCTGAATTTTCTTCTCTCTGCTTAAATAGCAACAGAAATTAAGCAGATGGAGATAGGACAGAGCTGCCTTAAAGAAGTGTTGTGCTTTCCCCTGATGTTAGTTTATCAGAGCTGAGATTTTCTTCCTGTTCGTTCTGGGATTAGCAGAATAAGAGATTATAAAATTGCTCAAAGCCAGAAAGCTGTGAAATTGGATGAACATTGAATAGATAAAGTGGAGAATTTGCTTTATGAGGAAAGTCAAGGACAGAAAGCAAGAAGGGTTGGAGAAATCACTGAGGCAATTAAAGGAATGATGTTGAATTCAGCCTTGCTATAAGCAAGTGGTCCCTACCCTGCAGTGCGGGAACTGTGATCACATTGGAAATATGAGCTGTACATAAGAGCTAGATGAAGTGTATGTAAAGCATTCAGCTTCAGGAAGGAGGACTGGATGAATTTACCTGCAGTACAGGGCAGCAGATATTTGGGAGTAAATGTCCTAAGAAAATCATACCATTCTGACTGATTTTATCCTCAAAGCTGCCGTAAGCACAGGGACTAGAGGATCTTGCAGGTCTTCAGCCTGAAAGGAAGATCAGGAGTGTGATTTACACCACAGAAAGGAATTCTAGTACCCAAATGTAAAGAAAGTTGAAGCAACACCCTTGTTCACACCAGAGGAAGGTAATACCACCATAGCTGTGATGGAGCAAGGCTTAACAGCCAGAGGAAAAGTTGCTCATCTGCAGTAATCTGCAGAATGAAAGAGACATGAACAAGAGGAAGAATTTGGTCTTTATTATCGGTGATGACAGATAAGACTAAGAGGGTTGTCAGTACAATATAAAAACCAAGACACTGGTCTTTTCAAGCCTCAAAACAAGAAGCTTGACTGGAAGAGCAATAGATGCTTGACAAGTGTCATGGAAGGCAATTTGTCATTGCCCTCATTGAAGAAATTAGTCAGAGAATAGAATTTCAGGAAGGGGAGAAAGACCAAACCAAAACAACCAACCAACCCCAAGCAAACAAAACAAAGAAACAAACTCACATCCGCTCCCTAGAAACTGCAACCAAAAAATGTTACAGCATGGCCCATTAGCCTCAGGAACCCCAAGAGAATTCAGACTGTGGTGGCCTGAGCTGCAGCAGCCTTTTTTCTTCTGAAATGAATGTGGGAGTAGCAAAGATGTAAAGCAGCAACTGAAAGTGGCGGGTACGTGCAAATGCAGAAAAAGAAAGAACAAAAGGAAAAGCAAAAAGCCATGTTACAGATCACAAAGGTTAAGGAAATATGAAATTTATGTGCTACTGGAATAATGATCAGAAATTACTATGTTATTAATAGGGTAGTTTTAACTATCCAGACATCTGCTGAGTGTCAAACAGAGGAAATCGTGAATCACCAAGGGCTTTCTTTTAACTGCATAGAATGCATAATGATGTAAGAAGAACAAGCCAAGAGAAATGCAGTTTGGGTTTTGACATGGAGTCAGCGTGGAAGAAAGGAGAGGCTGGAGGAATACAGCTGGAGGAACAAGTGACTAGAGAGAAAACACACCCTCTATTACATGTGATTTAGATTAAACCAGATTCTGTCACCTAGGTACTAGGTGCTGAAGAGGAAGTCATCCAGAGATCAGACAAAACAACATTTAATAAGTGAAACTTCTTTCAGTATAAACCTTAGCGTAGGGTATGGGCTTTCTGTGGAGTGACTCCAGTTTATCCCTCATTCCCAAGTTGTGTTCTCTACTTTTCAGTTTGTCCTTGTTTTATTTATTGTATAATTTCTTTGTTTTACAGAATTGTTTGGGTTGGAAAAGACCTTTAAGATCATCAAGTTCAACCGTTTAACCTAGCACTACCAAGTTCACCACTAAGCCATGTTCCTCAGCATCACATCTACATAGTTTAAATGCCCACAATGATGGGGACTTCACTGCTGCCCAGGGCAGCCTATTTCAGGGCTTGACAATCCTTTTGGGGAAGAAATTGTTCCTACTGTCCAAGCTAAACACTCCCTGGCACAAGTTGAGGCCACTTCCTCTTTTCCTGTCACTTGCTAGTTGTGACAAAAGACTGACCTCCACCTCTCTCCAGTCTCCTTTCAGATAGTTGTAGAGAGCAAGGTCTCTGAATCTCTTTTTCCCGAGTTCCCTTAACTGTGAGCATCATAAGAAGTGCTCTCCAGACCTTTCACCAGCTTTGTTGCTCTTCTTTGGACCCACTCCAGCACCTCAATGTCTTTCTTGCCGTCAGGGTTCCAAAACTGAATGCAGTATTTGAGGTGTGGCCTTGCCAGTGCTGACTACAGGGAGCAGTCGCTTCCCTGGTGGCCACACTGTTGCTAATACAAGCCTTTTGCTATTTTCTGCTTGCTAACTGTAGTGATTTTCCTGCACCACGCTCATCTTCCATGTTTTAGGAGATTCCAAACAGAGTAGAACTTGCCAAAACCAATTTACCAATACAAACAGTTTAGCAAAGTATTCTCAGTCTTTGCACTGAACCCTTTTTGCCGAGATGTATGATCCTTGATAAAGTTTGTGCCAGGGATTATTAGGATTTCGGTCACTACGCTGTTAGAAAAAGGGGCAGAGGCTAATCTGCACAGTGGGTCATGGCATGAATTTACATTAGACAGTTGCTGCTCTGAAAATTTTCTTTGCTCAAGCAAAAGAGGGGCTTGAACATGGTCGGTGTGCATTGGTGATGACCTTGCGGTGGAAGAGTGCATTTGACAGGTCTTTCATTTTTGGTCTTTGAGCAGCCCTAAAATTTCAAACCTCTGCATTTGCTGTACAATAGAGCTGCCCTCCTCCCAACAGCTATTGTGCTGGACTGTGGGATTCTAGCAGGTAGGTATCACACTGGTCCTGTGAAGGCAACCATGTCTGAGAGCCAGTCACAGCCAATGCTATGGCGTTCAATCAGAACAACATCCCTTCTAGACTAGACTAGATTAAGACCTGACCTTAGTTCTCTGCCCTCTTACCTCCTGGTTTGCTTGAAGAGCAGGGCCCCTGGGAACAGATACCTCCAATTTGTGCAATAGAACATCATATTGTCTCAGTAGGAATTTAGGCAGTAGGATTATTCTTATCTTTGGTAACTTTTAATTTTTCTTCTTTTTGATCTTCTGTATTCCTTTCTTCCTTCAGCTTCACTTCTCTGTCGTTTTTTCTCAGTCTCTGTGCCAAAACAAGCAATGAAGATGATTAGTATAGCTTTTACATGACTATAAGATTTCAAGAAGTGAATGACCCAGAGGACTCATAGAACAGTGTTGGCCATGTTTGCAAAAGATTTCTTCAGAGTATTTGTAGACTCAAGAAGATAATATTGCATCAGTTGACATTTAATTCAACTTCTTTCCCTGCCCCCCCCCCCAATTCTGAAGCCAGAAGTTAATTGTTTTGTTTTGGTTTTTCCCTACTGACTGCTTAGCACTAGCAAAGTTAGATGATTCCACAGAGATCCCATCATCACACCACATGCTTGGATGTTTGGTGCCCGTTTAGCAGATTTGCAGCTCATACTTATCATTCAAATAGGAAGCAGCAGTCTGGGCTCCTCGGAGTAGGTACTTTAGGTATGCAGATGACCACCTAGATTCACATGCAGTGAACAATTCCAGAAGCTTGTCCGGATCGGTGGAGATGTTGCTTACTTTCCTGGCATTTCCTTTAAATTGGAACCCTGTGCACTGATATTTTCACCATGGATTTAGTTATTTCCTTGGTCTGGCTTGCACTCTGCATATGCCTATGCAGGTCACGCACCCCCTCGCTATAGCGAACAGCAAATGTACACAAATTATTTTATCCAAATGGAGGCAGAGGGACTTCTACGGATCTACAGCCTTCTAGATTGAGCGAGTTTTTTGAGAGTTTAAAGGCTGTGGTAGAATAGGAGATCTCAATCTTGGGTCTTATGGCCATCTTGCAATCAACGACCTGACAGAAAAAAAAAAAATATCCTGCCTTGGGGTGTCCAGAAAGCTGCAGTGCAAAATGACTGGTGATATCAATCCCCAGGATATCGGGGAGGGACAGTCTGTCCCAGCACCTCTTGTCTTATTCTTCATTGTATTTTTTACCTATTTTTCAATTTATCCAATAAAAAGCTACAGCTAAAGCTTTAAGTGCATTTAGGACTACAGTGAGGAGCAGGAGGGAGGGTCTCAGGTTCACTGGTGCCCTAGTGACACTGTTGGGAGAAGCTGAGATAACACTCCTCCACTTTTCTCACTGGGAATCTGGCCTTGAGGAAAAAATAAAATGTCTCTTATTCCTGAAATACCATCTGTTCTGCATACACTGACCCAAGTACATTCATTTCTACCTGCACCCTCTACTCTGTCTCTCTTTTGGGAGCTGTGCAGGCAGAGTCTCCTTCTCTGGTGCAGGAAAGGACCTCCTCTTTGACTTAGCTCACCGACAATTGACATGTCACTTCAGCTGGTGCTTTAGCAGCTCAGAACTGGGTAAGAGACCCTCCTTGCTATGCCAATCCTCCCAGATCTTGGACTGCAGCACAGTGTCAGGAATATAACCCATGTCTCTTATCTCATGTCCTTCTGTGATACATAGTGACACTTTCAGGAAAAGACCAAAACCTGATCAACAGAGATTTCAAAGCATTTATTTAGAAAGAAAAAAACACAACCCACAAAAAAAAGATCAAGTAAGCCACAAGACAAACCCCCCCACCTAATTTGGGGCAGAGTGGCTGAAAAGATGCCCAACAGAGAAAGACCTGGGGTTGTTGATTGACAAACAGCTGAACATGAGCCAGTGTGTGCCCAGGTGGCCATGAAGGTCGATAGCATCCTGGCCTGTATCAGAAAAAAGTGTGACCATCAGGACCAGGGAAGTAATTGTCCCCCTGTAGTCAGCATTGTGAGGCCACACCTTGAGTATTGCATTCAGTTTTGGGGCCCTCACTACTGGAAAAACATTGAGGTGTTGAAGTGGATCCAGAGAAGGGCAACAAAGCTGGTGATGGGTCTAGAGAACAGGTCTTGTGAGGAACAGGTGAGGGAACTGGGATTGTTCAGCCTGGAGAAAAAGAGGCAAAGAGGAGACTTTCTTGTCCTCTAAAACTACTTTAAAGTTCTACTTAGTTACAAGTGATAGGATGAGAAGAAATGGCCTCAAGTTGAACCAGGGAAGGTTTAGGTTGGATATGAGATGAAAATTCTTTCCTGAAAGGGTTTTCAAAGACTGGAACAGGCTCTCCAGAGAGTTGTTTGAATCCCTGTCCCTGGAGCCATTTCAAAGGGGCAGAGATGTGGTGCTGAGGGATATGGTTCAGCCCCAGACTTGTCAGAGTTAGATAACGTCTTTTACAACTAAGCCAATTCTGTGATTCCATGATATTTTCCCATACACAGCACAAAAATTACTGCATGTATCTGCTGTGCTGTTGGATCTCCTTGGCTCTAGGTGAGCCCTTGCAGCCTCTGAGAGCCAATGGAGCTCAGACACTTGTGCTGCCCGGCTACCACCAACCCTCACCAGGGTGCAACAGAGGACCTGTGGGCAGTGGGGAAATTTGAGCTCAAGAGTCAAAGCAGCTTTTGCTTTAAGGAAGCAAGACCTTCACTGAGCTTCCCAAAGGCTCCTCTTTCAGTAGTCCTGGTGCTGGCCCTTGATGCTGCAAGGAGCCCACAATGCACCTTATTCAAGAGATGTCTGAAGAATCTAACAGTTATTCACCATGTTGCACATGGGTAGCACAAAAAGCCACCAAAAATAGAGCAACCAGCTAGAGATGTCACAGTCTGGAGGGGTTTGGAGGGTGTGTGGAAGCTGCCAAGGGGTACTCCATAAAGAGACATGAAAACACAGAATTATGACAAGTGGTCATAAGGGGGAGCAGGGCATGCAGTGACTGGGGAAACCCCAGGGCAAGCCTGAATGACACTAAGGAGGAAGGGAGGAGCCCATGAAGTGCTTTTATGGGTGCATGTGCACAAAATCAGACTGCTTAATTAGAATCAGAAAAGGGGAGAATTCTTTTTGAGAGTTTCAGTGGAAGGAAATGTGGTCAAATGACTTAGGAAAGAGACAGGAGCCTGGGCTGATGGCTGACAAAGGAAATCTTCCACATTCATCACTATCCTGCATAACACATGGCAAATAACATTGTGGCTTACCTCTCCCTCTGCTTTGGACCTGGAAGATGTATGCAAGGTCTGTGGCTGTGTGCAGCACAGATGTTGGAAGCATGCCTCTCCATAGAAGGTACCTGCTGATTTCCTTCTTTGGGATTCTCCCTCAGGCCATGTTTGAGCTGGTTACATCTGAAGCCTCATATTACAAGAGTCTTAATCTGCTGGTGTCCCACTTCATGGAGAATGAACGTCTGAAAAAGATCTTGCACCAGTCTGAGGCACACATCCTCTTCTCCAATGTCCTGGATGTCATGGCTGTTAGCGAGCGGTAAGACAGCTGCTGCTGGGTATTTATCCGGTTGAATGGCATCGGTTTAGCTCATCTCATTTGTAGAGGGATGGTAACTGAGGTTACTGGGGGCAGACCATTACTCACTGACTTTTCAGAGAGCCTGTAGACAGACTCATTGCTTTGAATCCCAAGGGCTCCTTCAAGTCACAATCAATACGAATGCTGGGTTTCTCATCTAGCTTCCTGTTGGACCTCGAGCAGCGGGTGGAGGAGAATATTGTGATCTCCGATGTCTGCGATATTGTCTACCAGCATACAGTTAATCACTTCTCTGTGTACATCACCTACGTCTCCAACCAGACCTACCAGGAGAGAACTTACAAGCAGCTTCTGTGAGTTCCAGTGCTTGATATTAGATTGTTTTGCAAAATTGTACAGGCCATGGGTTTAGCTGTAATTCTGGTATTTTTGAGAAAGGGCCAGATAGCACAGAAACAGAATTTCCCACTTCACTGATTTTTCACTGCACCTGTAAAAAGAAATCACAATTAAAAGGCTTTATGGTAGAGGTGGGGTGATATAGTCTGCAGGTAACGTACCAAGTAAAGTCAGAGGCAGCAGTCTATTTTCTTCACATTTGGGTGTTACACACACATGTATTTTTCAAGTATAGCAAGTCTTTTGGTCTGCTAGGAAATCTCTTATCCAGCTCAAAACAAAGAGTGCCCTAGAAGCTCATCTTTGAGCAGGAGAATTAATTTTTCTCTAGTTACAATGTCCTGGATTCTTTCAGGACAGCCACTGTACAAGCTGCTCTATAGTTCTTTCCCATAGCAGCAGCTAGTTGAGGGGAGTGTAACAAAACCTAATTCTTTCCTTTCTCTGCTCTTCAGCTTTTAAGGAAAAAAAAAAAGGCCTCTGTTGAGCTTGGCCAACTGTTCTTTCCAAAATGAGGGTGCCTCAGGGTTTTCTTTTAGTCAGAGGTGAGCAATATAGCTGCAGAATATAAACAGTTGGGCTAGAGCCAATAGCTAAACCCTCTGAAACGAAGCAGCAATAGGCTAGATTACTTGAGCTTGAAAAGGACCAGTTGGAGATAGAGTATTCCTGGATATCAATTTACAGGGCATTTTATTAATCTGTGGGAGAACATAAAGCAAACTGAAAAGAATAGACTCCCTTCCATGGGCTTCTAGTTAGCATAAGATTGTTGCAGCACTTGGCTGAACTCAAAGCTTGAGATGTGCCACAGTTCCCCCACTTAGGTTGCTCCTCAGATGCAGACAGGTCCTTTCTGCTGTGGCTCTGATGACTCAGACTGTCACACAAGTGCCTGCAGCAGGAAGAAACACTTTGGGTGGCTTCTCTTGGCTGTTGCAAGGTGCACACAGCACAGACAGGCTTTGCACAGTTAACAATCCCTTCTCTTCGAAGCTATTTCTGCTCGCCAGGACTCCAGCAGCTCAAGGCTTCCTCAGGGCCCTGCAGTTGCCAGGAAGCATTGCCTGTGATTATGGCAGCTGGAGCTTGTGAGGCTGCTCTGTGCAGTGGGGTCTGTGGTCTAGCAATGCCCTCAGCTGCTTTGAACAGTTACATCAGCCAGGAGTAGCCAAGCTTGAGCCGTTTTGTAGCTTGTCTTGTTCTTACAGCTGTGGGAGTTTCACCTTGTCATAGAGTTCCAACCGTGTACAGATATATAATTACGCCTCTGACTCATCTACTTGGACACACACCCTATTCACACACACCTACGCACACAGCGTATGCTACAGAGCTAGATGTGCTAACACATGTGAACACTACTATGGCTTCTACATCAAAAACCTATTTTTTGCCCTCCCCCAATACTATAAATAGCTCTGGATTTAAACTAAAATACACCTAGAAGCATTCACCCCCCTCTTCCCCTCTTACTGGGAGAGGCCAGGCAGATGCTGTCTCTGGGACCAAGCTGCTTCTGGTCACCAGCCACATACCAGAGTCTCAGGCAGGGCAGCACTCAAAGCCTTCATCCTCTTTCTCTCTCTTCTCAGCCAGGACAAGCCAGCGTTCCGGGAAGTGATCTCACAGCTGGAGCTGGATCCCAAGTGCAAAGGCCTGTCTTTTTCTTCCTTTCTAATTCTGCCATTTCAAAGGATCACTCGACTCAAGCTGCTGGTGCAGGTAGAATTCTAGTCTTCTCTCTCTCCTGAAGGTCTTCTAGATCATTCCTAGAATTTTCCTTTCCAGTAGTTGTGGATAAAGTTTAGAGACACAATGAAACCTTGAGCTGGATTAAGCTTTTCCACAGAACATTCTCAAGAAAAAAAGATTTCAGTCATTCAGACACAATTCCCAAATTAGCATTGAATTTGCCAGATAGCTTATACTGAGCAAAAAGTTGAGGAAGAACTTTGCTGACCTGCTAGAGGGAGTAACAAGAGTTTATTAACTCAACTGACTGATGGTTAGGATGCTGACACACAGATGCACAGTGCAGAACATCTGCAAGACATGGAAATGCTCCATATATAATAACCTACATCATGGTGACCTGGACCAGACTGTCAGCCATCTTCCTCCTGTGCTTTGCCAGTTTGGCTAAATACAGCTGGAGGACATGCTTCTAGGGATGAGGGAACAGCTCAGTCCCAAATGGTCTTATATCACTGGGATTACCAATACACTGTCTGTTAGTACCAGCTCTGGCTATTTTTATTTATTCATTTATTTTTATAAAATAGGATTCTGCTTGCTATATTTCTTTTAGATATAAGGTCAGATAGAAATGGGTTTTAATGAGAAAGAGGAACTAAGAGGTAAGAATCACTGTACTCTGTCACCTATCCTGTAATTAGGCTGATGGCCAGAAATAACTCAGAGGCTAGCAAAGAATTTCCTGTGCTGTCAGATTGGAATCAGAGTTAACACAGCCTTTTTTCCCCTGCAGAATATTTTGAAGAAAGTGGAAGAGAAGTCTGACAGAGAATCCACTGCCCTGGATGCACATAAAGAACTGGAAACAGTAAGTTTGAATTATGTAAATGAAGGTCATTAAGATTAAACCATTGTGCTCCTTCCCCCTCAGAAAAAGATCTACAAACTACATTCAATTCTGGAGCTGTTACTTTGAATCCTGTCACTGCATTTCAAAAGCAATTAGTTTTTAGTAAGTCTGCCCTTCCTTGCTCTTAAAGATGGACTTACTGAGCAGCACTTAGACATCAGTGACAAAGAATCTCTTGTTAATAACAGATGTGTTTATTTCTGCTGTAGGAAAGGGCAGAGAGAATGTTTTCCCTTAGGGTCTTCAAGGGTACAAATTGTTTTTGCAGATACCTGAAGGGGATGAATCCCTCTGAGAGATGTTATTAGCTGCAACAGGCAGCAGAGCACAACTGTGTCAGGTTTCCTCCAGTACACCACATTTCTTCCTCTGACCTAGCATGACAATTTCTTAATGAAGTACTCAAGCCTGCTTTTAGCCCTCTTCCCTGAGGCTGGTAGGTAGGTGGGGCACTCAGTTGTCCTAGTTACTGCTGTGTACAAAACACCAGGAAAGCACTGGGGATGTTTTCCATGTGAGCTGTTCCTGACACAGTCAGACAGGGTGATCACATCTCCAGACCTCAATGGTCTGCACAGAGCAGGCAGCTATGTGGGCTGGGACAGAATGTTTGAGCCCTTCTCAATCAGAAGTTTGGAACATCTCTTGAATCCTGCAGTTCAGTTTAAGTATTTGAAGCTAAAAACTGCTAAAACATCATCCTGAGAATACAGTTGCAGCTTCTGACTGAAATACCAGATCAAAATGGGCTCTTGGGTTTGCCTTGAACTACTTTAGGAAGCGTAGACTTTGGAGATTGCTAGGGATAGAGACAGAGACTTCAGTGTTGGAGAATGTTTTGCATTAGTTAGTATTTGCAGGATGCCTCATCATGTATCTGGTAGCCAGTTTGTTTCCATTGGTCAAAAGCTTGCATCCTATGGGAACAGCCTTCCTCAGATGACTACAACTGCTAATGGAAAAACACTCTTTATATTCAGCTGTCAGTGTCTTAGATGATTGACTTCATAACTCCCTTGGTATGGTTAATTTCCTGTAAGTATTTAGATGCTTAATGTCCAGCTAGGTACAAGCATCACAACAGAGATCATCCAGTGCTTATTTTCTCCATAGGAATCCTATTTTTGAAAGGCAAGAGGTGATAACAGTTTCAGTTGTTGGTATTCTAGTGGATTTTGAGTAGCATAAACAGAGAACAAAGTAGAGCTTTTTCTCCAGCATAGTTTTTCTACCTTGACAGATCTCCAGAGAGTCGCTTCTCATGAAACAGGCAGTGGCATCTAGCCTAAGGTCCCTGTAATAGGGTAGTGCCTGCACGTTGGTTGTGGGTTTTCAGTTAAAAGTTTGTACTCAGAACAGAGCTGGACTCTGTATAATGAACATCTCTTTCCCTGGGGCATATCATAGCTTTGGCATCTGGTACTGCTTGGCAGGACCACAGTATTTGCATCTTTGAAATGAAGATCTATGGCTTCATTCATTTCTTGAAGATGATAATGCACATGTACTTCAAGTATTGGAGACAAGGAAGATACATGGTGTGTCAGGATATGGAAAATGAGTCGTTCGCTTTGCTGTGCAACTAGGAGTATTGCTACTGTCTGGTTCAGTAACTGAATGCAGCCATCTAACAAGTCCTCTGATAGCTTCTGGCTACGACATCATCTGGGTGCTTGGTAGTTTTTAGTGGGTCATTTCTCTTTCCCCCCATCTCTTTTTCATGTGAAAACAGTGCTGGCAGAAGAGTGTGATTTGGTCAATTCCTGTCACAGCAGAGCACTTACCCTGTTAAAGTCAGGTCTCTCTGTGCTGTTACACATACCTGCTGAAGGCCAATGGAAGCAAATCTTTCTTACTCTCTTTTTCCCAGGTGGTGAAAGCATGTAATGAAGGTGTCAGGAAGATGAGCCGAACAGAGCAGATGATCAGTATCCAGAAAAAACTAGAATTCAAGATCAAGGTATGAGAATAGGCTGGTAATCCTTTGCAGACAGTGAATCAACAGCATCCAGGCATTGTGTGCACATACATAGCAGTGGTAAGCCAGCTGCACTCCTTTTAGTAAGTGTCCAGTGGTATCCTGGTCCATGCTGTCCTCTTCCAAAGCCGTTGAAAGCGTGGCTGCTGCTGCAGGCACTGCTTCTGTGTGTGTGGTCTCTGTGCGTGTCTGCAGCAGAGACCAGGGCAGCAATTGTATGAGATTGAACAAGGCCAAGCGCTGGGTCCTGCACTCGAGTCACAATCCCATGAATGCTCCAGGTTTGGGGCAGAGTGGCTGGAAAGCTGTCCAGCAGAGAAAGACCTGGAGGTGTTGATGGACAGTCAATTGAACATGAGCCAGTGGCACCCAGGTGGGCAAGAAGTCAACAGCATCCTGGCCTGGATCAGCAAGTGGGAGCAGGGAAGTGATTATAACCCCTGTACTATACACTGGTGAGGCCACACCTTGAGTACTGGGTTCAGTTTGGGGCCCTTCATTCCAAGAAAGACACTTAGGTGCTGGAACGGGTCCAGAGAAGGGCAACAAGGCTGGTAAGAGGTTTGGAGAACAGGGCTTGTGAAAATCAGGTAAGGGAACTGGAGTAGTTCAGTCTGGAAAAGAGGAGGCTGAGGGGAGACCACCTTACTCTTTACAACTACCTGAAAGATTGTAGTGAGGTGGTGTTGGTCTCTTCTCCCTAGTAACAAGCGACAGGACAAGAGGGAATGGCCTCAAGTTGCTCCAGGAGAGGTTTACGTTGGACATTAGAAGAAACTTCTTTGAAAGGGTTCTCAAAGACCGGAACAGGCTCTCCAGGAAAGTGGTTGAATCCCTATTCCTGGAGGCATTTCAAAGAAGCAGAGATGCTGTGCTGAGGGACATGTTTAGCACCAGACTTGTAGAGTTAGATACTGGTTGGACTCAATGATCGTGATCTTTTCCAACCCAAACGATTCTATGATTCTCTGCCGTGTCTGTACACAGATGTGACACACTGGTGTCAGACTGCCTGTGCGCAGTGGGTGGCTCCTCTCTCTCACCTCTCTTCAGAATGCAGGTCAGCTTTCAGCTTCTACTTTACATTACAAGTGATGCTAAAGGAAGATGAAAGCTACAAATTAAAACACATTAAAGCTGAAAAATAACAAAAAGAAGGCTGCCCTGCCATTTTAATTCATGCCTGCACTTACACATTAGGTACAGTCTCTAATTACCTTCTGATGATCCATTTTGGCTCCACTCAAGAAAGGACTGAGTCGATATTTAGGGACGTCTAATAAGGTCTCATTTAATATATGCCATGAAACTTCAATGCTGAGTATAAAGTTGCCAATTCTTTTCTTCAGTGCTATGGAGATGCTTCTCAGATCTGCCTCTTTCACAAACTTGAAGGAGCATGTTTAACTTCCCAGCAGTCTTTTTTGTGTACCTGAGCAACCAAAGCAAACAATACTTGAGACCACTTGTTTGGAAAGCTACACTAGGTGCCCAAGAATTTGATTTTTCCAGAGCACTTTACCAGTGTGTCAGGATTAGGCCACAGGCCAGCACTAGACTGGGGTACCTACAAAGCTGCTTTCATCTCTTGTGAAGCTTAGCCTGCAGTGACAGGCAGGAGCTGGTTCATCACTGAGCAGGGCACTGGCACAGGCAGGGCTCCTGTAGTGAAAAGAGTGCAAGAGCATGGAAAGAAACTCTGTACCACCATGCTTGTCACAGACACAGGGAGGGAATGAAGGGGGAAGGAGTAGCACTTACACAGATAGTTTCCAGTATTTCAATCATTTGACTGGAAGCGGTGTTCTTGGTTTAACACTATGTGTGATAAAACTCACTGTTGTGGCTGCATGGATAGTATCTCCTCAGGCGGGAAAAGACCCATCCAGATATAACCATTTAATATGGGGGGGGGGTTGTAGCCAAAAGTCCAAATACACTTTTTTTTTTTTTTTTAAAGTTAGTCTCACAAGCCAGAAAGGCTCAGCCCAAGTAACAAGACATGGGAGCTCCTACAGACAGATCAATCTGTGTAGGGCATAACCTGGTGTTTAAACCCAGCCTTTGGCATCGCCATCCTTGAGTGTTGGTTCATTCTCAGGCCCCTGCTGTGTCCATCTGAGCTCTGTACACTGTGCTGTAGATGGCAGAGCACACTGCCCTCTGTGTCCAGCTCTGCTCCATCCTCTGTAGTGCAAGATGTGCTGATGGGAGTTCACTTACCCTTCCTCCACATCTCCTGTTACTTTCAGCATCTTGACTGCATAAGCCCATGTGTTTTGCTGCTCTCCTGATCTTTGCCATCTTTCCCTCACTTCTAGTCTGTGCCCATCATCTCTCACTCCCGCTGGCTGCTAAAGCAGGGAGAATTGCAGCAAATGAATGGTCCAAAGACATCACGGACACTTCGCACCAAGAAACTCTTCAGAGAAATCTACTTGTTCCTTTTCAATGATCTGCTGGTAATTTGCCGGCAAATCCCTGGGTGAGTGCAATGTTTGGGTAGCACATGGGGCACCTGATTAGTCCCATATGCCCCTGGGCTTAACCAAGCTGTGACACTGTGCCCCTGTCCTGTCTCCTAGGCATTGGGAGGGCATCCTGGGCTGACCTTTATGCCCCCCACCAGTCGCCTTGCCTTTGAGTGCAGTTGACTCCTCATGGGTGGCACAGCTTTCTTCAGCTGAAAACTGATGGCAAATAGGACTTTAACAGATTCCAGGCCAGGTCTCCCAGCAGGATAAGCAAGCATTCATTCACCAGTTGCTCCAGATTGGCAGTGAGATACGTCAACTGGTGGGCTGAACCAGAAGGCCTGTCTTTCTGGGGAAAGAGTGATTTTTGACTCATTGCTGCAAGAAGAACAGCTCAGATTTAGTCAGTTAACCTTAGGCTAGAAAATTTGAGCAGCAGGGAGCAGTATGCATTTAGTCTACCAGTTATTTTGACATGGTGTAACCTGCCTCAGGAGAAGGAGAACAGCATCATGCTTAGGACTAGTGCCCGTGCAACTAGAAATTAGTGAAATACAGCAGCACAAACAGACAGGTCCCAGACAACAGCGCAGTCTTTGTAGCATTAACTGGGCTCACCGGTAGGGAGCATCTTGCCAGTCCGGCGTTTCCAATAAACATGTCGTCGCAGTGTCTGTGTGCCTGGAAATATTTTGCTTCTATGGCAGCCTGTATCCAGAAAACACAGAGGCATTTCACAAATAGGAATGAATTAAGCCTCACATTTGAGCCATTTGAGCAAGCAACTTGTTTTGGGTCATGTGGGATACCTAAGGCAGAGCAAGGACTTCTCTTTACTTCCTGCCATGCAGCAGTTCCTGGTCTGTGTCCTCAGTACAGTTCTGGGTGGTTGAAAGCCAAAGTCTCCTGGGATAACTGCAGCTTTTCCTAATCTCTTCTCTAACCTCTCCCAGGGACAAGTACCAAGTGTTTGACTCAGCTCCCCGGGGGCTTCTTCGGGTAGAGGAGTTAGAAGACCAGGGGCAGAGTTTGGCCAACGTCTTCATCTTGAGGCTGCTGGAGAATGCGGATGACCGGGAGGCCAGCTACATGCTGAAAGCATCATCCCAGTAAGTACAAGTGTCACCCCACTGACACCCAGAACTGCACTCTCTCTATGCACATGCAAGGCAGCACCCTGCCTGCATGGGGGCCAGCTAAGCTTTAGCACCAGACTTGGTAGTTAGGTAAAACGATTCTATGATTTACATGTTCAGAACATAAAATCAAGGAGGATGAATGCTGTGCACCCTCCAGCACTCACTGAGTCACTCACAAAGATAAAGGCTGTGTCTGACCAGTCCTGTGAAGCAAAGCAGCTCATGCTTGTATACAAAGGTGGAGGCCTGTTCCTCAGCATCTTCCACAGCCAATGTCGATCTTGCACAACTCTTCTGCTGCTTGGGTCTGCCTTGCTTCCCTGGATACAGGTTTGTTTGGCTCACTAATTTTTCACTTGAGGCTCCAACAGGCTCAGACTGGGCAAATGATTCAGGTGTGCTAACACAGACCTGATTGTTTTGGAACTCAGGGCACAGATTTCTCATTGACCCAAGCCTTCCCAGGCCCACATTTTCTAGGTACAGCATCTATGCTATTACAGTTTTATGTATTCCATCATATAAAAAGCTGCTAGAGATAATGTGCACCCTCAGCTTGATGGGACTTTGCTTTCAGTAGGCCAGCATTCCACATTCATATCCCTTAATGGACACCAGCCCCACTTGGGACCTTGTCCTACCTGCAGTCAGGAGGGCCTGCATCCTGACCCTCCAGCACAGTGCAGCATCAAGAAGATGAGTCCCAAGCATAGCAAGCATCTGCATCTTCTCCCCAGACATGTGACTGCAGCTTACCTCTACTGAAAATAGAGATGTCAGTCACGTTATGCAGGGCAAACGCACGTCTGACGTCTGTGAGACTTTGCTGGGCAGAGAATGATAAACCAGGCCAGAGCTTGCCTCAGCTCAGGGGAGGCAATTTTAGTTCTGTGATTCCTTATCCTGTCCCACCTTCTAGATGGCCACAGTGAGCATATGATGCATCACATGGCTTGTCAACAGATCTTGTGTGCTGAAATGTGATGTAACAATTGCTGAAGGCTGCTGTTTCAGAGTTGCAGGGATGATTGGGGCAGTACTGGACACAAACTGGAAAACTGAAGAATTAGAAGAGTTAAGTGAGTGTCAAATGGAGACTACATCTGTTCCACAGCTCTTGCAACAATGCCCAGCTCTGACCCATATGGCAGTGATGACCTGCTTGGCGGCAGCTTGGGTGGCTCTGCCAGGAGCTGGCAGTACATATGGACACAGCTGGTCCTAGGCACAGGACCTGTGCAGGTGGGCACCTTGCAGGCTGAGAGGAGCTAGGGACAGGACTGGAGTGAGGAGCTGTGTGCAAGGCTCGTTTGCAGGCAGAGCTACAAGCACAGCAAGACCCTTGGTTTGATCTCCTTCTACCAAGCCTTAGTGCACAGGGTCCTCATCCTGCACATCTTCATAGTATGAGGGGCTGTATTCATCCTGCAGCTGCGGGTGTTTTCACTGGTCCTTGGCATTATGCTTTATCCCCGAAGCAGAAGGTATTCCCAGCCCTGCAGATCAGCCTGCCAGCACTTGTCCTTCATATCTCCCTTTTAGGCCTCTCTGCTCCCAGAAGACATTCCAGTGGCTTTAGATGTGTGTCAAGTTCAGGCTTTAAAACCACCATCTAAGCAGGTGGAAAGTTCTGGCTCCCTCAGGGCCAGGAGCACAGCTGGTCCTCCAGGCAAGAGCTGGAGCTTGTGAAGATGAGCTGCCCCCTTCCAAAGCAGGTCTGAGGGAGCACCAGGCCTGGGGCTTTTGTAGCACCTGAGAAATCTTCACCCTCCTGCTGTAGACTCACATTTTGCATAGCAGCGTGCTGGATGCGGTGCTGTGTTCACACAGGTCTCTCATCTCACCAGCTGCCAAGCAAGCAGGACTCTTGGAATGTCACAGCATTCCTCTGCAAAGGAATTCATCAGCTCTGCCCTTTAAATGTTTCCGCACAGCAGCTGTGGGAAATAAAAGGTTCCCCTAACTGCTTTTCTCCAAGAAAAATTACTGCCATTGACCCACCAGGAGCTGCCTTTGCTGGTCAGGGCTCTGAGGATGCCAGGCCCCCCGCCCTGCTGCTGGTGCTCCGCAGCCATGCTGCTCACCGAAAAGGGATCCTGCTCTTCATAAGAACTGCCAGCCTTGTGGCCTTGCAGCAAGCCAGGCCTGTGCAGTGGGGCCCAGGGACTGTGCCATGTGTGACCTCTCAACTAGTGTGTACAAGAGGGAAGCACAGCATCACCGGTGAGTTTGGGACCCTGAGGGGCAGGCAGGGAAGAGGTTGTGAGAGGAGCAATTAGGAGCCCAGGACTGGCTCAGTAGGATAACTGGACTGACACCAGCACACCCTCTACACGCTCGCTGACACCAGTGCACCCTATATACACTCACCTATGGTAGTGGAGCCTACGTACCTGACAGTCTCACACTCACAGCCTTGGTTGGTCTTCCCTATACAGGAGTGAAATGAAGCGCTGGATGATTTCACTGGCCCCGAACCGGAGAACCAAGTTTGTCTCATTTACATCCAGGCTTGTTGGTAAGAGACACGGCACCTGAACCAGGAGCTCTTCACCACTACTCCAGGGCATCTTATTCTGCCCTGGTCTCATTCCAACCCCAAGGCGAGAGGGAACCTTCTCTCTGGGCTCCCTTTATGCCTTATTTTGCTCTGTTTTCATTCCAGCCCCAAGCTGAAAGGGAACCCTCTCCCTGGGCTCCCTTTATGTTTACCCCATCAAAATCCCCTTGTCTCTGGGCCTGGCCCTGGCCTTGCTCCCCTCCAGCGTGGGCTGGGCTGTACCAGCACTCTCCCTTCCTGCTCATGGGTGGCACTACAGTAGGCTTTCCCATGTTGATATTTTCTAGCTCACACCTATGCCTGGGGCACCCCTTGGCCTCTGAGAGGTTTCTTACCAGATGAGACCATTTGCAGAGCTCACGGGCTGTGTCATGCTGTACTACAGCAAGGTCTGTCCCAGTCCTTCTCTCACTCTCGCCCTGTTCCCTGGCAGACTGCCCGCAGATCCAGTGTGTCCACCCTTACTTGGCCCAGGAGCCAGATGAGCTGTCCTTAGAACTAGCGGACGTCCTCAACATCCTGGACAAGACAGATGATGGTACAGGGGATGGGATGGGGCTGGGCGTTTCTTTGCTTTTTGGGAGGGCTTTGCTCTAGGCAGGTGGCTGCTGAGCAGACAAGGGTGGGCCCTCTGGCCAGGGAGAGAGACCCTTGCATTAGCATCACAGCCGAGAAACCTCACAGCAGGATATAAGTGCCTCCTAGCACTTAGCAAATCCAGGCTGCTCTGCGTGGTGGCAGAGTCAGCACAGCCACCCTGGCAGCAGCTGTGGGCTATGGCAGGGCTGGCACAGCCACCCGGGGAGTAACCCAGGGCTGTGCTTACCTTGATGATGCTTTGCAGCCATCTGGTCCTGGTCTCCAGGTCATGCTAGTAGGTTTGGTCACGTTGGGTCTTTGCTAGGGACCACTCCTGTGGCACCAGGGGCAGCGGAGGGCACAGTGGCAGCAGCAACTGCTTTCTGCTGGCAGCCTTTGAGCCAGTTGTCTGAACACAGTACTGTGAAGGCGAGCAAGCCTCCTTGGCTAGATTTACAAACTGGGTCCACTCCAACACAGGCCTGAGCAGCTTCTCAAAAGCACTGCCAGCTCTGTAGGCTCTTTTTAGCACAATTGTCGCAGCACAGGAGCAAGGGCAAGTCCTTCCCCATTTACGCCTGTCTCTGTCTCTGCTCAGGCTGGATATTTGGGGAGCGTCTTCACGACCAGGAGAGGGGCTGGTTCCCCAGTTCTATGGGGGAGGAGATCCTGAACCCCAAAATCCGAGCTCAGAACTTGAAGGAGTGCTTCCGGGTGCACAAGTCAGATGACAGCCAGCGGAGGAAACTGGGCAGTAGAAACCGCCAGTGACCACTAACATCCCTGAGTGTCTTGAGTGCCTCTGGGAGAGGACAGAGACCGCCAGCTGGGAGAATATGCCAGTGGTGCCGTGGGTCATGGTGCAGGACCTAGTGTGCTGGACCAGGCACATGCACCCCTGAACAGACTTCCTGGCTCCCTGCCATGCTTCCTGGAGCACCGATCCTTTCCTGGAGATCAGCACTCTGAACCAGCTAAAACAACCCCTTTCCAGGTATTCTGTAAAGTCCCAAAGAGCATGAGCCAAATGGACACAGCCTGAAGGCCACCAGGCTGGCCAGCTGATCCTTTTCCCTGCACATGTGCTAGCTGGGGCTGGCTCAGGCCGCTTAGAAAAGGCATGCAGCCAATAATGTAACTAAGCAATTAATGCCACCCAGTTTGAGCACCTCCAGTTCATCGCTACCTTTTGAGTTTGGGGCCCTCCTAAAGCGACACCTCACAGGGGTAGAAACTGAAGCAGAGGAGCTGTCTTGCCACCTCTCTCACAACCCCTTGGAACCAGGCTGGGATGAGCCCCAGGAATTCCATCTCCCCAGCCCTACTGTGAGGCTGCTGGGCCCATTCTTAGGGGCAGACCCTCCCATCCGCTTCCAGTCAAATGCTCCATAGCCAGCACTGCTCCACCAACAGCCCAACCTCGCCAGTCCTGAACAACATCTCTGCCCTCCTGAACGCCTTGGAGCACATCTGGGTCCTGACCCATGTCTCACCCCTTCTTCCACAGACAGCATCCCCCTGCAGAAGCCTGGCATCACAGCCTTTCCCAGTTCTATGGCATTGTCTTTGCTGCTGCTGAGGCAAAGAGCAGGGCAGCCATGCCAGCACTTCCCCACACACCACCATGTACCATGGGAGCACCAGCAGACCCAGGCTGCCACACAGCATACAAGTGACAATACTCTAGAAGCTGTTGTCCCACAGGCTGTGGGAGACCCAGTGATTCCTGCCTGCATGCTTGTAACCCACAGCACCCAGCCACGTGCACAGCCTGCACGCATGAGCTCCCTCAAAGGCTCACCTCCGTGTACATACACCAACCCCCTGTGGAACCGGATCATCGCTCCTTCCAGCTGTGGCTCTGAGCATCGCATGGAGCCCAGGGCACAGCACCAAGACTAGTCAGGGGATGGACCCACGGCAGCTACCTGTTGTTCATGAGCCTTGCTCTGAACAGTGCCACACATGGTCACAGCCCCTTTGCTACAAGCTGGTGCCAAGCTGTGGCCAGCATCCAACAGGGAAATGAATTCTTCCACATCTCTCTGTAACACTGCAAAGGAGTCTTCCAGGCACTGTGGCCTGCACTGATCTATGCTCCAGTGGTGCCATGGTTGTACTCAAGGGGATGGAGAGCAGGTGCCTGCTGATGGCACCAGGTACCAGCCACAGAGTGGAAGAGTATAACCATGGTGATGGTGGCATGGGGAGAAAGCAGGACACTGGAAGCTCCTGGAGCAAGGCTCTGGAGCACTGCACTAGAGCTGGTCTTTGGGCCCAGGTTACATGTAGGGTGTGCAGTGTGAGGCTGAGGCTGGGGCTGGCACAGCCAGCCAAAAGTCACCCTGAACTGGGAGGGAGCTACAGCCAGGCCCCAGGTTCAAACTGGTGGGAGCCACAGCAGTGAAGGGACAGCAAGGGGGTTCACCTTCAGGTCTAGTTCAGTACCACTACATCAGGCTATGACAACAGCCAGCAGGGCTGTACCTACCCTGGCCACTAGTAGCACTCCAAGAGAGGGCCCTAGACAGCTCACACCAGCCAAAGGCTCCTGGCCACCTGCCAGCACCCAGCCCAGAGCTGGGGGTCAGGAACGGACTACAGCACCCAGTTTGGTACTTTATCTGTGGAGACCCGAAGTCAGATCCCCCAGCAGCATCCCACAATTACCTGAGTACAACCACAGCTCTGGCTCAGGGTGCAGATCTTGCAGCAGCCAGAAATTCCCTAGCCAAACTGCATCTAGCAATTCCTTAAAGCTCCAATAAATCATCACCACCCAGGTCCTCCATCTTTACAGCCCAGCAACCAGCCGAGTCCAGGCACAACAGCCCTACAGGCAACCCGGGATGTTTTTTGCATCACAGAAATGCTCCTTTACCAGTCGGAAACAGCTCCGTTGGTAGTGGAGGGGCAGACCCAGGTTCCCCAGTACCAGAACACTGGTTCTTCACTGCTTTTTTTCATGAGGTAGGAGAAGGAGATCCCAGAGCTGCTGTGCACTGTCCCAAGACCCACCAAGCTCTGTTACTCGCCTCAGACCCTCTTGCTCTGTTGTGATGTTTTAGGACTCCAGGCCCTAGGCACAGACTGTGCCATTTTCAGGCACCAAGTGTCATCCAGTGTTACTTCCTCAGACCCAGCCCCGCACGCCTCCGTTTCAGTGGTCTCAAGTGTTGTACAGGGCCAGGCCTGGGGCCCACAAGCTGGGGCCAGAGGCCCCCCAGCCCCCACCAGTCTGCCTCAGTGAACTGAGAGGAGCTTCTTGTCTCGTTTTTCTGTGTAATGAAATATAGCTGAGAAACCCAGCACCAAAGCAACACGCCTCCATCTTCTTCCTCCTCCTGAGTTCCCTCCAGTGTGATGGGGGGGGGGGGAGGTTTGCAGGGAGGTGGCAATTGGCCCAGACACAGAGGGTGGAAGTGGGGCTGCACATGGAACACGGGGTGAAGTGAGGCCAGGGAAGTATTGGGGTGGTTCACACCAACTGGACAACTCTTCCAAGGAAAGCAGTGCATGGGGATGCCCAACACTGATACTGCCACCCAGGCTAGACCAAGAGAGCTGTTGCCAACTGCAGGTTCCTCCTGACTGGAGGGGTGTGTGATTTTGGCTGCCATGGTCGAGCTTGCTGGGTCCACCTGCATCCAGGAGATCTGCACACTGAGAGCAAAGAGCCCTTTGCGATGCTGTGGCTTTGCCTCTAAGTGCAGAGGCTGGAGCACCCTTTGCTGCATCCACAGCAACATTTTTCCCCAGGGGGCCTGGACAGGTGGGGAGCAGGAGGCAGGTGAGTTGTGTTACAGAAAAATCTTTTATTGAGTTTAAGAAGCCGAGAACTTTCTCAGTGTGATGACAACCAAGGCCACAAGCACAGATGTACCCAGCAGGGAGGCGATGACAATGGCACCAATGGCTCCGGGCCCCAGCGAGCCTGCAGGGACAGAGAATAAGGTAGCTTGAAGTCAACAGAACTGGTGAGTCCCAGACAGGCAGGGTTATGGGGATCACCTCACACCCAGCATTTCCCAGTCATCAAGTAACACTCTTGCCCTGGAACTACTTGCACTAGTGGTCCTGTTCTCATGTCCCTACACAGCTGAGGTAGGTGTCTGTGTCCCAGCAGCACTGAACCCTTGGGTAGGAGCTGGAGCCAGCCACTGCTTCCTTAGCCAGCTCCTGGTTACAAGCACAGCTGGCACAAAGCAGGTCTTTGGTACTCAGCTGTCCTGCTAACACCTGCAACCAAAAGTCATTTTGCTTGTTGCAGAACCACATCACAACAGGAACCTGCTGTATTTCAGGGCTGTCAAGGCACTTACGCTCCCCTCTTAAAGAGCTCTTACCCTGGAGACCCATGCCCATGCTCAGAACACTTTGTGCAGGTACCTACTGTGATGAGTCAGAGCTGGGGTAAGAAGAAAGGCCTTGGCAGCTGCTCTACGGCTAGCAAGCACTCCACAGCAGAGGCTTTACTGCAGGGAAGTTTCCCTGAGCAGGTGATAGAGGTTCCTTTCCCCCTCCAGCAGCATGGCTGGGGATAAGCCACCTCTGGGGAGATGACAGGCCCACAAAAAAGCAAACCTGCAATGAGGACTTCCCAAGCTGCTGTGGAATGACCTGCGGGCAGCCCTTCGTGCAGCCACTTACCGTCCCCAGCATCCATCCGGTGCAGGTGCGTGGTGTCCTCGGGCTCCAGCTTGGAGGTGTACAGGGGGAAAGCAGTGGCATCCGAGACTCGGGCTGTGGTGGTGGTGGCAGCATCGAAGGGGCCAGCTCCAGAGGGCAGCTCGGGTGGCTCGTTCCAAAAGGTGGGGACAGGGTCCTGAGGGTACTCTGCTGGGAGACAAGCATCGACAGTCACTCATGGGCATGGGTAGCCCTGTCTAGGCTGCTGGTGACTGCAGTCACTCAGAAGAGCCACAGGTCAGCAGGTTCCTGGACTCCAGCTGCCAGATGAGTGCCCAGCCTTGGGTGGAGGATGACTTGAGGGATGAGGAAGCCAGTGGGACAGAGCTCTTGTCAGGGACGACACCAGCTCTGCAGAACACCAACACCCAGGGCAGCCAAAGGCAGTGCCTGTGCCCTGGGGTGAAACCAGGTTGTCACAGGCTTTCATGGGAACTTGGTGTATACACAGCACACACGGGACAACAGATTGCTCCTCCCAACTGTAGGACCTCTGCTTGTGTGCATGAACTTGCATGAACATTCACAGCCAGTTTGCTCATGGGTGCCCATGAGACTGGACCAGGAGCAGCTGTCACATGCCTGCGACAGAGGCGACCCAGCCACCTGCACTGGCCAAATTCACAGCATCTCAGATCCTTTCTGTCCAGCACCAACAGCCTCCACAGTGTAGGAAGCCAGAGGCGCTGGCAACATGATCCCCTAGATCACAGTCTCAGAACCTCAGCTTCCCTCTGCCCCACCTCCAGGGATAAAAGCCGACATCTGTTTGATGTTACTATTCACCTCCTGTTATTTCTTCCCACTGTGGGGTCAGGGACTAAACCAGAGCCTGTCTTCGTGTGGCTGAGCCCAGTGCTCCCTCTCAATGCATGGCTTGTTCAGTTGGACCCCAGCAGGAGCAGGAGACATTCCACAGCTCCCTGAGGAAACCGCTGGGAATGTTGCACTGGGATGGGGAAAAAAAAGCTGAAGGAAGGAGAAAAAAGAACAGCATCCAGTTCCAGAGCCCACTTCAATTGCCTCGATGGTTATGAGTGCTGAGAAAGATGGCTCAAGGGAGCTGGAGCAAGCAGCCTGGGCTCCCTGGGGTAACAACACCCCAGCTTTGGCACAGTATTTCTAGGTATACCAGGGGCACTCAAAAGACTTGTTCCAGGTTCTCCCTGGCCCAGCAAGAGGTAGCTGCATCTTGGCAATGCCAGTCCCAGCTTTAAATACGTGGAATCCTTCTTGCCTCTGGACAGGCAGCTAGCACTTTGTGTGAGAAGAATGAGCTGAAGAACCCCACTAATGGGCTCCACCATGCTTTGGTCTCCTCATGCTTTGCCTTCCTTTGTAGAAGCCCTGCAAGGAACAGGAGGATCCACACCAAAACACTCACCTTTGCTGCCTGTACAAAGACGCTAACAGGACTTACTGCAGGGCTCACATTGAAGAGTAGCTCCCACTGTCGCTGGAGCTATTTGAGGCTGCTTGCAGACTCAGGAACACAATGAGGTTCTAGGCTAGTTCTGCAAAGTTCTTGCTACAGCTATAAAAGCTACAGGATTTTCAGCAAAGACAGCTGACAGGTTTAACTCTGGCCCAATAAGCAGTAACAGAGACAAGAAAGTCCCCAGTGTGAGGTCTGTGCCAGTGAAGCCAGGCAGCAACACCAGCTCACTTTGGCTGGCTGATCTACCCTGGTGAGAAATTGGGAGCAGCAGTGGATACCTTGTCCTCACACATGTGGTGTATTTGCGGTCACTGAATCAGAGGCCAGCACCAACACTGCAGTCCTTCCCATGTGGCAGAAGAACAGCATACTGGGAGGACCTCCTTGTTGCATTTGCCAATCCTCTTTTCCCCTCCAAAGCCAGACATGCTGGGTGTACCCTCACACCTGACCAAGGGATCTCTATCAGGGACAGCCTCTTCCTGACACCCAGTTCTCAAAGAGATGAGAAGGGAGTACCACCCCTTCCAGTTGTAGAGCACAGGCTTTTTCTAACCAGACTCTGAAAAGTTCTCTCCTGTCCCCAGTGAATCCAATTCCTGCAGGGCAGGGGGGAAGTAGTTCTCTAAGCAGGGCACAGAGCTGATTTCTGATGGCCAAGTCAAAGGGAAACAGTTTAATTTGTTTATGATGATCAGGCATTGGAGTAAGTTGCCCAGGGAGGTGGAGTCACCGTCCCTGAAAAGTGTTCCAAGAAACATGTGGACATGGCACTTTGGGACATGGTTTAACAGCCATCATGGTGTCAGGTCGATGGTTTGACTCAATGATCTTACAGGTCTTATCCAGTCAAAATAATTCAGTGATTTTATGATCGAAATGACAAGACCTGAATACAGTCCTGAATGGCTTCTGGATATGTATTTAATTAACCCTCCTCATCTGATGAAAATCTGCTTTTAGTTCACTGTCACAGAAAGACCAGAGTGCGCTAAACATGCGTTTGCAGTGTAACTGTAATGGGGCTTCAACAAAGGGAGACACAACTCCTCCTGGACAGGTCTAGTGCCATGCCAACAGGAGATGCCAGCTCTCAAGCAGAAGTCATGCACGCTGCTTTGGAACCAGCACTTTTCTTTCCAAGAGAAGCCTTTAAGCTTCCCTCCTAAACTAACACTTTGTGTCCTCAGATGCCTACGTTCCTGCCCACTTGAGAAGACCAACTACCCATCCACCTCTGCCCACACATCACCATGTTTCTTTCACAACCCAAGAAGTGGCAGCTGCTTCCCCTGCAAGTACCCTGATAGTCCCAGTGAGCTGTTGCTGGCTGAGGGTGGTGGATCTCCAAAGGAGCAGCATTAAGTGCCACAGTTCCATTTCAGTCCTTTGGTAAAACCAAAAAAATTGAGGGGGATGAACAGAGCATGTGTTAGGTGCCAAAAAGCTTCTGACTGCAGAAAGGGGGACATGTTCCATGTACCTGAACAGATTCTTCAAGTGACAGCTCCAGACCTGGCAGCAGCCTTTCATGGGGAAAGGCCAAGTTGCACAGGATTTCTACTGCCTTGGGACAGGTCATGGCATTTTTCACTTGTGCAAGACCCAAACATGTCACAAGCTCAAGTGGGGGTGCAACTGAGGGTTGTAAACCAAATACCAAAGTAACACATGGTTTTTCTGTTTGCCCAAGAATTTTGTAGAAATTAAAAACTACCAAGAAACATGCTCAAAACATATCCATCACAACGTCAGGTGCTTAACATCTAGGTGACAGCCAGGCAGTAGCTGTGCTGACAGCAGTCTTAGGACCAGTCCCATCTCTGAGAAAACCCACCTGGTGCATTCATGTGGTTTGTTTGCCCTGGAGTGACTCAGGAGGGGCAGCAGGTGGGCACATGGAGAGACTACCAGGCTGCTGACATAACCCCACCACTGTCGAGCTGTCATGCCTCAGTACTTGATGCTATGAAGGCAGAGAAAGTTCACGTGCCCATGGCACAAACAAGGTCTTCCCCAGCACTAACCGTGCCTTGGCACTAGAGCACAGACGAAAGGCTACTGCTGCTCCACAGACTACCACTAAAATCCACTTGGTAAAATCACAGTTTGAGAGCACT
Source organism: Indicator indicator (assembly GCF_027791375.1). Taxonomy (NCBI): domain Eukaryota; kingdom Metazoa; phylum Chordata; class Aves; order Piciformes; family Indicatoridae; genus Indicator; species Indicator indicator. The sequence goes on along the minus strand of NC_072022.1, from coordinate 14,079,091 downwards.
AAAGAGAAAGACACGGAAAAATCTCAGTTATTGGGAGTTTTCCAGTGCAAAGACGGAACCTAGAAAAAACGGATATCAAATATTTATTTCAGTGTTTTGCAACAGGCCAGGAGGAAGATGGCTCCTCTTCCTTCCCGGACTGACACTACAAATTCCCTTATTTCAGGGAAACAGCTACACTGCACCATGTATGCTCCCTCTCTCTGGCACAAGTTAGTTACAACTGAGGCCAGGAAAAGGGGAAAAAAACCCACCAGAGTTACCACAGGATGAAAACACACACCACCAGCTTTCTGAACAATGCAGCAGCCCACTAGGACTTCAGCAAGCTCTAGAAGAGATGACACCAAATGCAACTTGATGAAACTGCTGCTGCAATGCTGTAATGGTTTTAATTTTTCTTTAATTTTTCTTCACAACTTCAAGCAGAGAAAGCAAAAGAATGTAAATAAGTCACTACTGGGTGTAAGAAAGCAAAATAATGATTATTCTAAGCACTTCCATTGGAGAGGTAGAAATGTTTAAGAATCTCTCCCAAAACAAAGTTGGGGCAGTCTGAGTCGGGGACTTGGCTTGCTCGCTCGGTTTTTCTGTCTGTCTGCTGCTTCTTTTCTGGCTGAAGATAACTCTGACCTTGGCAAGCTAAGTCTAACAGCCTCTCTGATTCTTGACTCTCTGCCTTCTTCCAGGGCGGGCTCAGGGGAGGCCCCTTGGGGGAAGCAAAGGGAGCTTGGCTGTGCTTTTCTATTGATCATACATATTTGTAAATGTTGTGAATAGTGTATACTTGTACCTATTCATTGCATTTCATCGTAGATTGTAGATCTTCTTGTAAATACAGCTTTCATTTGCTTCCAGACTGAGCTAGCCTGGTTATTGTCGGTGTGGGGGTATTTCAGCTCTGACACTGTTACAGTGCAAAGGAGGTGGGGTGAGCTGCCAGTACACTGACATGGTAGCCACACCCCAGATGCTCACTGGCTGAAAGACTGGAAAGGTCTCTGTAAGTGATAGATCTCAAAGAAACCAATCATATCTGAAGGATCCTTCAAGTCACCCCCCAGAAATTAGAACCTCCTCAAAGGCAGACTCTGCAAGATCTCAAGGTTGGCAGATGTGGCTGCCTAGCATCTTCATTCATGGAGATCAGCCACCAGGGACTAATACTCTTCCTCACACAAGCTGCTTTCAGCTTCTCATCATCCTTACAACTTGTCACTAGGAGATGACAGGCTCAGGCAGGAGGGTTGGACTTGAAGATCTCCAGAGGTCCCTTCGAAGCCCTAATATCCTGTGATCCTGTGACTTTCCTCCTCCACTGAGTCACACCTTTATGCTTACAGTGACGGAAGTGAGCACCTCAATAGCACAGAGATGCTCAGTAGCCCTGGTAAATAGGGAAAGGCACCCACTGTAACCTGATCATTGCACACAGCTTCTTCAGTCAGAACAATTCACAGGTCAACTTCATGGCATCCAGCGCCACTTGCTCACACCCTTTTCAGAACCTGCTTTTATTCTTACAAATGTTTATGTCTTCACATTACATCCACTATGATGAGAGGGAAAAGGTCGCTTTCTGGAGCACACCCTCTACCTCTAAGCCAGAACCCTTAGCTGGCAGTTGTAATTTATAGTAGTAATTTATAAGGAGCACTGGTACAGAGCAGTGGTCTACAAACACCTGCTGTAAGTCTGGACAGACCTGTTGGAACAACTGCCTCTTTTTCAGAGATTCACCTGACAAAACCTATTGACTACCTCTAACATTCTAGTATCTGAACTTTAAAAGCTTCATAATCATCTTTGTTTCTCCTGTGGAGAATGAACATGTACGAGTTGCTACAGAAAGATGTCCTAGGACAAGGTCTTGTCCTGTATGTTTTCCTTTAACACATCTCTTGCTCTGCTGCTGTTTCTCCTTTAGGCATTCTGATGTGCTACTGCAATTCCCACATTAGCTCAAAACAAAGAAGCCCTCATCACAAACACAGATATCAAATATATACGATCCACAAAGGAAGGCCTTGTAAAAGCTTTTTACTTGGAGCTCTGAATTCATCACATGACTTGAAACAGTTTTTTATGATAGAACAAAATAAAATCCAACTCTTCACAATGTTTCTGCACTCTAGGCCTACGTGCCACTTGGGTTGAGAGAACAAAAGCAGGGAAGATTTGGGTGTGCAAAAAATTCCTTTGATCTGGCTCTGCTTCCTTGGTACCTCAAGTCAATTGTTTCCCCACCTTTGACAGTCAGGATATGGGGGGTTGGGTGGTGTGTGTGTGGAATAAAAGAAAAGAAAATCAATAACTAAGAAATTCCTGATTTCTCCAGTCACAGAGCCCTCACCAGGAAACTAGACTGGCTGGGGAACCCACCAGTGCCCCAACATGTTCTGACTGCAACACTCAGACAGGAATCTTGGTTGCCAGGAAGACTCTTCATGTCTTGCTGACCTCCTAAGCCCTTACCTGAGCCTTTCAGTACCAGGTAGCCCTGAGTCCCCCACTCTGATAAAATTATATCCAGCAAGGAAGAGAAGACTCATTCTGGACCCTGGGTCTGCACGGCCAGCATCAACTGCAGCCCTCTTTTTCTGCTGACTGTGGAGGGATTTGGTATGAGGTTCTGAAATGAGAGGGCAGGAGCTGGGTGAACTTTGAGGCCAGCAACAGGCTGTCCAGCTCCAGGTAGCCACAGCAGGCACAGGGCCAGGGCAGGGATGAAAAGAGGCCTTCATGGGGAGCACAAAGGGCAGCCTGTGATGTGCGAGCATCGGGAGTGTGAGCGTAGAGCAGCATGGAGCGCTGTGGTTCTGATGAATGTTAAATAAACTTGTTTACAGGAAGGTAGGGCTGCATGTGTATGCATGAAGAGCAGAGGCCTGTCTGTGCCCTTCCCTTCTTTATCTGCACAAGGCAGGAAATTTCCTTTTCTAACAGTGTGAAAAGCAGGAAAAAAAAAATCCACTGTGCACTAGAAACCCCTGTACTGGGGTAGGCAATTCTGCAAACACAGCAGAAAATCGTTCTGCTCCTCAGATGGCTTACCACATCAGCTTGTCCCGCTTTGAAGTCAGATTTCTTAGAGGCCTTCAGCTTCTAAAATGCCACGAGGTATGGAGTTTCTCCTACAACCAGGATCCACATGCTGCATTCACCACTACAAAGTTCTTCAAGAGCTATGGGCCTCACTGCACTAGCAAGACTCACCCACTAAGGAATCAAGTGAACTTGGGAGTATTTCACAGGAGCAAAGTGACACAGGGAGGCAGCAACAGGTACAAACCACGGCAGCAACACCAAGACAAGAACAAGGACACAGGAAAGCAGGCAAGAGGGGGGCAGAGCAAACAATCACCAAATATCGGAAACTTACAACAGCATAAAAGAAATCTAGGCTCAGAGAGGAAGCAGGTGATTTTTTCACTGGAAATTAATCCTCTTACCCAGAGTGAAAGACTGTTACTAGTTAAGAAAAGACCTTACCTGGTTTGGGGAAAGAGTGCTGCCACTGCTTCTGGGAGCATGAGCAAGATAAACTGAAATTGTGTTTACGTTATTAACGTTCCACTATACACAAATCACAGCTTAGGGTTCAAGAAGGAAAACAATCACTTTTTAGTGCTTTTTCTTAGTTATTTTAAGGCTTTCCAGCAAGGAGGTGTCCTACAAGAGGATCTGTGGGGAAAATACCAGCTACAGTAATTCTGTTATTGCAGCCACATATGTGCCAGTTAGGTGCAGCAATTCTCCTACCCATATGAAAGCTCCTTTAAAAAAAAATAACTTCACCTAGACAGCCAGACAGCTTGTCAGGGTCTCTGCTAGGCAAGATGCTCAGAACAAACTGGAAAAAAACTGTGATTCAGCTTTGACTCCAGGTCTTGGAAAGCAGGACATGGAAAGCAAGCACTGTGCTCTTGCCTGTTATCTTGGCCTGAGCAATCCCTTCATCTTCACCTCCACTTAGAGAGATGCTTTAAGGGAAACAGTTCCTCACAGGAGCCTCTTTCCACTCATATGCTCAGAGCCCAACTATAGTGTCAGTTTGGAAGTCAGTTTTCCCTCACTTTTTGCAGCTCCTCTCAGTCCAACCAGCATCTGAAGCTGGCTGTGACCTTGGCTAAAGGCAGGAGCAGTTTATGCTGAAGTTGCTGACCACCATCTCCTAACCAAACAGTGCCAAACAGAACAGGTGTTTCTCACCTACTCCCATTCCCACATTCTCACTGAACTCCAGTCAGAGTCACATACCTTCCCAGTGCTGCTGCCTGCCTCAGTACACCCAGCTCCAGACAAAATCCTGCTTAGTTCCACACCTCAGCTTCTGAACAGCCTAAATGTTTTCATAGACACCCCCACATTTCTCCTTACAGTAGGTGCTGAAGTGCTCTTCTGGAGTAGAAAGCATAGAAGAAACCAGAAAATACATGCTTTAGCCAAAGAAAAATGTTTCTTTTTTTTTGATTGTATCTTCTTGCTATTAAAAGCTGACAGAGCCTGGCCAATGAGCTGCCGAGAGCACTCCATCTCCCATTGACTGACCTGTCTACAGATCGACTGCCACCAATACTCACATAAGTGCTGCTGCTGCTCTGCTAAGGATAAATTACAAAGGATGATCTTCTTTTTCACCAACAGAAGCTTTATCTTGGGATACAGAATATTCTCCTAATCACCATCAGCCATCAATACCAAAACTAGTCTCTAATAATCAATTACAATTCAGTAAATACTTATGGACCTTTATAGGAGAAGAAGAGGATACAGAGGCAGTTTAGGAAAAAATCTGCCATGCTTTCAGTCTTCAAATGCAAACATAGCTCCTTACCTGCCAGGGCAGCAGGGACCAGGATGCCGCACAGCGTTAGAAGGACCAGGCAAAGGGCTCTGTGATAGGGCATGGCTTCCCTCTGGAAAAGCGTCAGCAGGAATTCTTAACACTCTTCAAAAGTGCACAACAACTTGGAAGCGTCACTGGGATAATAAAAATTTTCACCTGACTGGACAAAAATAAAAATTTCCTTCACAACAGCAAGTGGATAGAATGTACAAAGCCCAGCAGAGACTCACTCTCTGACTTCTAGAGCACACCTCCTTCTGAAGGCAGCTCCACCCTCTAAAATCCATGCCTAAAACCCCATAGGCAGCCGAGCCGTTAGGCATCCATCACACTGCCAGGCCAGTGCACACATGAGCAGTTGTTGGGTAGCCCTTCCCAGAGGACAGGGGGATGCTTCTGGAAGCCTTCCCTCCGGCCAGTGATCCCACGGCATGAGAAATAACACAGGAGCCATTGGGGCAGCTAACCTCGAAACCAAGCAGACCAACCAACCAGAGAGGTTTTGCTCTCTCCTCAGTGTGCAGGGTGGCAGTGGCCTTACCCAGGTGGGTGCAGCAAAGAACAAGGGCCTCAATTTTTTGAGGCTAAAACGTTCTGAAACAGAGCCAGAGCAAGCTCCATGGCATCCTCATTTTCTGGGTGTAATACTTACAGAGGCAGACAAGGAGCTGTGTGTGGTCTCTTCTGGCAGAATTACCTTTGAAGTCTATTAAGTTTTTCAGAAGAGTCATCTTTGTCAAGCAAAGTCAGCATCCCTCTTGGAGGTGAACAGCACACATGCTGCCTCCTCCTGCAACCCTCTGCCACTCTGTCCCTCCCCTCCAAGCAGACTTGTGAAAAGTTCTTAGCAGAGAAAACAGAGTTTGTTTCAAATCACATTTGCAGGTACAGAGGCTTGGAAAGGATGAAGTGTATAAAAAGAGAGATGAGAATAATTTCATTAGGTTTTTTTTAAGTTGATATGAAGACGAAATACTTCATAGTTTCCATTCAGACAAAGGTGTCATTAAGTACTTCAATACCCCCAGTGTCAGTTCTTAATGCTCTGAAAAACATGGCACAAGTAGTTTTGTCTTAAATTCAAGATCTAAATTATTCTGCTGAGAGATCTCTCTCCTTTTTGGCTTTCTCTGACAGGCAATCAGATACAGTTCAGGTGTCCTTTTAAATGATTATGCTTGCTGCAGTTCTTGGGCTGCAGTGCCTGACTGTGAGGAGAAGCAGGAAAAACAGAGGACTGAGCACTGTCCCTGCAGAGAAATTAGAAGTTAGGAAGTAGACTTCATGAAACACGATGAAGATAAACTTTAGACATTGCCAGCATCAAATGCAACACCTGTCAATCTGTATGAAAATCATTAGATTTCCAGGTTCATGTTCTGTATGCAGAAGAGCTGCACGTGCCTAAACATACAACAAGCAGCAGACAGAAAGCTGTAGCTCTTCTTTTTCCCATCCCTACTGATCCAATGACCTACACTACTGAAGGCAGGTATGTCACAGGCCCCATTTGTCACAGGTGACAGGGCAACCACCTGAGCATACAATTAGAACATGCCAGCATCCTACCTTGATCCTAAACACAGAAGCCAGAACATTAAAACGTTAAGACCTTCCACATGATCTGCAAACTCTCCGAAACTGAGCAAGATCCTTGGGGTACAACAAATTACTGCACATATTCCCTGCTTGCATTTCTGCATTTTCATTTAACTATCCATGAATTGCTCCTTTCCTGCTCCCTGGCAGAGACAGCAATTAACAGGCTTCTTCTTATTTGTTACACAGTATAGAGTAGTCCAAAATTAGCTTGTGGAAATTAGATCATACCATTAAAACACAGAAAGTACTTATGAACTAGACACATTATACACTCGAGGGAAAAAAAAAAAAGCTGTTAAGTCAAATTATCATTTGACTTAACACGTACTGCTCTCCCCAATTTCAGCTAAACATAATGCAAAGCTACTGTGTATGTTTCATCTTAGTATTGTGAACTGGTGTTCTGCATGCTAAAAAGACATTTATCATTAACTTCAACTGGGATTTTCCACACAAAACCAACTAGCAAATAGAGAAAAAAAAATGGAAAAATCAGATTTTGTCTAAAAAGGGAAGACTACAAGGTGTCTGTGTGGACTTTATGTGGAGAGGAGGGAAGAAATAAAACCTCTCATTTAGCAAAGGGAGTTGGAAGTGGGTGGGGTGGTTACCAACAGGCAAAAAAAGGCTCCGTGGCCAAGTTCTTGTGTTAACAGAAAACCAACCATGGCTCGATCTCTCCTGCATAAACACCACGAGAATGAATACATATGTTTCTGTAAGGAGAGCAGGGGGAAATTAAAGCTTTCTTGTCAGAATCTTCCAATTTCAACTTACTGATGTTTATTTGAACTCTCAAATTATCAAGTAGAAAAAACCCACCGGTATTCCTCACCAGGGAAGAAATAAAGCAGCAGTTGTTCTTCCACATCCTGTGTATTTGCTTGTTGCTTCTTGATGAAAACTGATGCAAGTCGAGTTTTGGGTCAGTTTTAGCACCAGGAATTATCTCAAAACTCAGCTTTGACAAAATCAAGCAGAAAGTTTTCTCTCAGATATAATACAACCAGGTTTTATTTAAGTTCTCTCATCCCCCCCCCTCCCCCCCAACTGGCAAAAGTTCAGAGGGAGTTTAAAGTTTTGTAAACATTTTAACTATCCCTCTTCCCCCTTTTATGAATTTACAAAGCAAAGGAGACAGGGAGACCAGATTTGCAACAGTTCCAAGTCTCTCCATGCTATTGGATCCAAAAACTATATACAAGTCTGCAGCAGTCTCTGTATAGTTACTGTACACATTTGGGGCAGGGGGAAGAGAGAGGAGGAGGAGGAGGAGGGGAAGGTGACCCCAAAAAATGAATAAACCAAACGAAATAAAATCCAAAGCCAAACTGCTCTTAAGCAACTCGAACTGTTTTCTTTAGGCAGTGATGACAGAACAACAGACACCTTTATACAACTCCACCAGAACTGTAGAGTCATTTCCCTTCACAGGTTATAACCCTCTGGGAATGGGAGATGGGACCAGGGGGTTGAAACTAAGTGCATTTGGCAGTTTTCATTTTCTTCCTTTTGTGGTGTGTGCATGTGAGTGGGTGGAGAAGGGAAGGTGGTTGTAATCTTTCGGTGAGAGAGGAAAGTTATGATTCCATAAATACTTAAAGATTATGGATCCCAGTGAAGGTGCGCAAAGCAGTTTAAGGTGTAAAAGGTAAGCAGAACCATCATTGCACATAGCTTCGCCCTCCATAGTCTCTCTTCATGACAAAAGGGCATCTCTGCTCATTACCCTAAGCACTGCTTGAAATGACAACTAGCAAGGACTTGCTGGGGTATATATTTGAAAGCCAGTGTTCACTCTCACCAAAGACTAAAGATCCACACAGTAAAGATCCTACTGTCTCTTAAACGAGACAAATTTGCAGGAAAAGAGCTCAAAATAAACTGGTCCTAACCCTCCAAAGGTAGCATTTAAGGGATAAATTCAACCTGAAAGAAGAGATGCCACCCCACATTTTTTCCCAGAGTAGAAGTCCCCATGTGTCCAGGAAGGCTGGAGTATGCCGACGGGGAACTCCGCCAGCTTCAGCATCACCACCTAATGAAGACAGACTCAAGCTTTCCCTCTGAAAAGAATGCTGAGAAGGGCTGGCAGGGGGTGTGCAACTTCAAACCAACCCAAGCTAAACTGCGCCCGCCACCGCCCCTTCTGCTGTTGCCAGTTCTAAGGTTAGCTTATGAATGCAACTCCTGGCCGGGGAGAGCACCTCTTGCCCTGATGGAGCGTGCAAGTCAGTATCTGTGGCATTTTGGTTTTGACCAACATCTGTTAACCACAAACTCTCTCTCTCCACGACTGCACGTGTTGGATGTGGTAAGAGTAACCAGAAGAATGGGAAGCAATGGCTTTCAGAATCCCAAATGATTTTTTTTTCCAGGTATGTCAGCAGAAGAAATCACAGCATAGTGCAAGCTTGCTGCCCAAATCAGCCTTGTGAACGAATCCTATTTCCCACCCTCCCAGGACTCTGACAAAGTCCATTCAACTCTAGGCTGACAGCAGGAACAGCGCCTGTGCAGTCCTGGGCAGAAAGGGTTTGCTGGGGCTTGAGGAAGCAGCCTGAGATGATTCATTCTGTGATTCACTGCAAGGCAAAGAAAAACACATGGTGGAGAGGTCGGTGTCCAAAACAGAGAATCCATGGTTAACAGATGCAGGAAAAGCCAGTCGATTTGCACATGATCAGTAGTCTTCCAAAGTCTCTATTTCTCCCATATTGAGCCGCTCTGATGAGGCATTCACTGAAAACCCTGCAAACCAAAAAGGACTCCTGTTAAAAATCTAATGTGGTATTCTCTATTTGATGCAATTTATCTGTTACATGCAGCAGCATACAGAAGATAAAGTGATACATACAAACTCAGGGGGAATTTTAGTTAAGGCTAGATAAAATTACTCAAACTGTTTGCTTTTTCCCTTAATAAATCAAAGATAATAAATTATATATTTATATAATCATACAACGGTTTGGGTTAAAAAGGACCTTTAACGTTCCTCTAGTTCAACACCACTGTAGTCAGCAGGGACATCTTGAACTAGATCAGATTGCTCAGAGCCCCATCCAACCTGAATTGCAATGTTTCCAGGGATGGAACCTCTACCACTTCTCTGGGCAACCTGAGCCAGTGATTTACCACCCTTGAAGTAAGATATTTCTTTCTTTTATCTACTCAAATTTTTTTCTCTTTTTTAGATTAAAACCACAGTAGTCATTTGTCCTGTCACAACAGGCCCTACTAAAAAGATAGTCCCTATTTTTCCTATGGTCTCCCTGGAGCATTCTCTTCCCCAGAATCAACCTTTATTCACAGAAGAGGTGTTCCAGCTCCCTGATTTATTTTATTCAGCTAAGTGTCACTTGGTCTTTAAAAACAGAGTGGCAGAAGACCAGTTCCAACTTTCATTTAAAATATGTCATCTGCACAACTAGTGTGAGACACATCTAGGCACAGTGGTGATATGGCTCAGCAACCTCTTGGAAGTGAGTGCATTTGAGTGGTGGCACTTGGAAGTGCCTGTCACCCCTCTGGTTAGTCAGAGGCAGAAATACACATTTGGGAACTCAAAATTCAAGTGTGGAATCATGTTCAACACTTCAGGGGGTATAAGCAATTCTACCCATTAATTCCAAACCTAAACACATGCACCCATGCAATCTAGTGGCAATTCCATGTATTTCCACACTTTCTTACAGTCTTCTACCTCAGAAATACAACATTAAACTGTACAAAATTATATAAGGCTATGCAGATGGCTCCAGACACATTGAAACCTCTACCTCTATCCAATCTTTTAACTGTAAGTGCTGAGCACATGACAAGTGTGAGAAAAAAAGCAAAACTATTTTCTGCAAGAAAAGAAACATCATATGCAAGTTTCCCACAGAAGTACAACTCTTAGTTGTATGAATCCCATATGGACTATGAGAAAAAGGGAAGTTTTCATTCATCAGGCTTAGGAACACAAACTGGACATTTCAGTGTCTTAAGACGCTAGGCAGGCTTGCTCTGTGCTAGAAAACAAACCACTTCTCACAGTCTTCATCTCCAACAGGGAAGTGCTCCTTCACTATGTTTAAGAAAATTGTTCTGGCTCCCTCTTGTGGCGGTATGTTACCTAAAAGGTTTGGGATCTTTTTCAAGGAGCTGCATGTATTGCTACTTCTCTCACAGTTGCAACTTCTTAACTGCATTCAGAGATGCCTTCTTCACATTATGAAAGCAGGTTTTTAAACTATTCAGCTAAAGAGTCACTGGATTTGCACCTAGGCATGGCATAGGTTAGGATTCAATGAAGTCACACGACTTCAATGCAGAAACCACTGATTTAACTCAAGCACTGATTTTATAGAGAAGGGACAACAAATAAGAAAGGCAGGGCTCCGTTAGAGCCTTAAAAAGGCAGTGACTTCCTGGGATTAATACCCAGCTATTTTACAGGAATATCAGCTAAGCAGCACCAGTACAACAAACACTGCCCCAAGCGTGGTGCCCTACTGCCCTTTTTATCACACATGGCACAAATGTGGACACAGTTATTCCACATGAGTACTACGATGATGCACTGCATTCTAGAGTGCTCACCATGGATGGAACTTAGATGATGCCCTTAAAGGCCACTTTAAAGAAACCCTTCCAACAGTGCTAAAGGAGCTGGTTAACTACTGTTCTCACATAAAAATTAAGATGGAGAACATAAGTAAATATTGACTACCAATGTCATCATCTCCATTGTCTCAGATTGAAAACTTGCGACTACTTTTTGATTTTCTTTTCCACAAGATCTTTGCCATCTTTTCTGACCAGGGTAATTAACTCAAGAAAAAAAAAAAACCAGTAGGAGGGAGTAACAACAAGCCTCAAGAAGCTGTTCCTCAGGAAGAGACAGAAAATGTGCTTTTCTTAGAGGAACAAATGAGGATAAATTCAGTAAAAGAGGCATCGGTCAAGTCAAACAAAGACAGACAGCTTAACTGAAACAAATGTTAACATCACTTCAACGGCTACCTTTTCTGCTCAAATTCAATATTCCCATTTAAGATTAAGAGGAACTTTACAAGGAAAAAATATTAATCAAATTTTTCCACATTAAACATTATTGTGACCTTCCAGTATCTTAAGGGGGCCTACAAGAAAGCTGGTGAGGGACTTTTTAGGATGCCAGGTAATCGTAAGACTAGGGGGAAGGGAAAAAAAAAAGCAATGGGTAGGATATTAGGAAAAAGTTCTTCACCATGAGGGTAGTGAGACACTGGAACAGGCTGCCCAGGTTGATAGTGAAAGCCCCATCCTTGGAGGCTTTTAAGGCCAGGCTGGATGTGGCTCTGAGCAACCTCATCTAGTGTGAGGTGTCCCTGCCCATGGCAGGGAGTTTGGATGATCCTTGAGGTCCCTTCCAACCCTAGCAATTCTATGAATCTATTAATTTCTAAAAATTAAACCTGACCTAACAAACTGGGATCTGCGCGAACCATTTTCTGTTTCTTCTTTTTCTTCCCGCTCTGCACAGCCTCGAAATTGGATTGCTGGTTGTTGCTCTGATTGGTCTGAAAGACCGAATGTAGCGAGCTGTGGTTCATTCCCCACACTGAGTCCTAGAAAACAAAGTACAAGGTTACACAGCGAAGTGTGACTTACAGGTACTGCACACAGCCCAAAGCCCTTTCTACAGCATGCGTGGCATCACAAGCCATTGCCACATCAATCCAAGGCACTGACCTCACCTTTCTAAAGCACATCCTGGATCAGCATGCTACACCACTATTTGATCTACAGTTGGCCTCAACTGTTATAAAGGAAACTTGATCCTGCAGTAAATATTTGAAATCTGTTTTATTCTCTGCACTTTACATGACCTGTAATATCCTGCTCATCCTCTTGTCAATCCAGCAGAAAGGCAGGCTCTTCAGACTCAAATACTGCCTCTGCACACCCCCACTCAAGCCCGCAGCAAGTAAGGTCTACCTGTTGCTGCTGCTGTTGCCGCTGCTGACTGGCTTTCTGTTTGGCACGGCGCTCAAGAAACTGCTTGGCAAACTCCTTGGCCTCAGGAGTATCTCCGAGATAGGCTCTGATGTAATCATGGACCTCATAGGGAGACTCCACTTCCTTCAGGAAAGAAACAAACGTGGGAACTGCAAGAAGAAGGCAAACCATGAGGGAATGCATGAAGATACGTGAACAAATGCATGCTATAAAAATAAACTTTGGATTTATCTTCAAAATATTTGCTAATGTAGTAGCCATGAAAAACAGCTCGGCCGTCCAAGCCCTATGATGCACTGTTTCACCTAATCTGCAGCCAAAGCAATGGCAAGAATTGCCACCTAACTGCAATGAGAAGGAAAAATAAACTGACAGTCATAAGAGTCAGTCAGTTAGCACACCAGCTTCAGCCACTGCCAGATTTAAAGCTCCAATTTAATGCCAGGCCCAGATGAAACACTTTTCTGAGCTGTCAACAGTACAATCTTACAGGCTTAAGCACAATAGATCACACTGCACAGTGGCTGACCTGACCTGCAAGCACCTGAAGGTCACAGCTAGCTCACTAGCACACCTTCTTTACCACCTGTTTTTCCTTAGACTAACTTAAGTTTTATTTTAGCATAGATTGGCTTAGTTTAGAAGGGATCTTAGAGACCATCTACTCCAACCTCCCTGACATGGGCAGCGATGCCTCTCAACTAGACTTGATGCCTCAAGGCCTCATCCAAATTGGCCCTGAACATGGATAAGGGCAAATGACAACCCAGGAAAACATCAGGACAAAACACTGATACCTGTGGCACTAAGCAACCTTGAAAGCATGGAAGCTCACTGTGGATGTATGACTCACAACAGCACTACAGTGCACAGCCACTGGATGCAGTTAGTACACCACAGATGAGGACAAGAAGTTACTACTGGTATCACTTCTCTAAGAGAAGGGAAGCTGTGACACTGTAGCTGCATGAGCTGTGGCCATGGTTCTTGGGACAGCACTGCTTCCCCACATAAGGTAAAGGGTCCCACAGCACCACAACTTTGCAGTGTGCACACACTGGAGACAGTGAGATGCCTGCAGTGCTTTGGTACAAGAAGGCATCAGGTTGTGGTCTCAGAATGGGTGTTGCTCTATGTGCCCTACAGCAAAATTAGTGGAAAATTCAACCAGTTTCACACCAACAATTGCTTTGCATGGGAGCATGTTTGCCTGCACTTAAAGGTGACCTGGATCCTCAGCCATCTGCCTGATAATGCTTCCATGATCACCAAAAGTCCTCAGGAGAGCTCTGTGACAGACTTTCAACCTGTTTTCAGTACCCACTGATTTGCTATAGTTAGCACACAGAAAACCACGGAAGAGATGATGCAGCCAGTTCTTTAGACCAGTATTTAATGATGCCATTTTGCTGCAATTAAAACAAGCCCTATGAGGAGAGGCTGAGGGAGCTGGGACTGTTTAGCCTGGAGAAGAGGAGGCTCAGGGGAGACCTCATTGCTGTCTACAACTACCTGAAGGGAGGTTGTAGCCAGGAGGGGTTTGGTCTCTTCTCCCAGGCAACCAGCACCAGAACAAGAGGACACAGTCTCAAGCTGCGCCAGGGGAGGTTTAGGCTGGAGATGAGGAGAAAGTTCTTCACCGAGAGAGTGGTTGGCCATTGGAATGGGCTGCCCAGGGAGGTGGTGGAGTCACCATCCCTAAAGGTGTTCAAGAGGGGATTGGACGTGGCACTTGGTGCCATGGTTTAGATAGACATGAGGTGTAGGGTGACAGGTTGGACTCGATCTTTGAGGTCTCTTCCAGCCTTCTTGATTCTATGATTCTAACCTGGAGGAACTAGGCAGCCATTTAGTGGGTCTTTTACCCTGAGCAGTGGGTTGAAGAGAAGATCTTTGCATTCCCAGTTCAACTGGTATAGTAATGAGAATGATCTGGAAATTGTTGAGTTGTCTGTCTGAATTGTTTATGCCCAAAGAGGGAAGCTAAGAAAAAAAAAAAAATCTGACTTGTGGCAACTCCTGATGGAGGGGCTCTGCTTGGGGTGGTAGAATAGGGAAAACATCTGGCTCACTGAGTCAAATGACAAAACATTAGTGATGGCTGAGGCTGCTAAGGTGGTTTCTCCTAAATGTGGGTTGTTTTGACAATGACAACAGTTTCCCCATTTTGTGGCCACAGTGCATTATCATGGTGTATTGTCTGCCAGAGTGTCCGTCAGGGATCAGTGTTGGGCCCCATCCTGTTCAATATCTTTACTGATGATCTGGATAAGGGGATTGAGTCCATCATCAGCAAGTTTGCAGATGACAGCAAGCTGGGGGCAGGTGTTGATCTGTTAGAGGGTAGGAGGGCTCTGCAGAGGGACCTTGACAGGCTGGACAGATGGGCAGAGTCCAGCAGCATGAGATTCAACATGTCTGAGTGCCGGGTTCTACACTTTGGCCACAACAACCCCATGCAGAGCTACAGGATGGGGACAGAGTGGCTGGAGAGCAGCCAGACAGAAAGGGACCTGGGGTGCTGGTTCACAGCAGCTGAACATGAGCCAGCAGTGTGCCCAGGTGGCCAAGAAGACCAATGGCATCCTGGCCTGTATCAGGAATAGTGTGGCCAGCAGGAGCAGGGAAGTCATTGTGCCCCTGTACTCAGCACTGGTTAGGCCACACCTTGAGTACTGCGTCCAGTTCTGGGCCCCTCAGTTCAAGAAAGATGTTGAGCTGCTTGAGTGTGTCCAGAGAAGGGCAACGAGGCTGGTGAAGGGTCTGGAGCACAAGCCCTGTGAGGAGAGGCTGCGGGAGCTGGGGGTGTTTAGCCTGGAGAAGAGGAGGCTCAGGGGAGATCTTGTTGCTGTCTGCAACTGCCTGAAGGGAGGTAGTAGCCAGCTGGGGTTGGTCACTTCTCCCAGGCAACCAGTGAGAGAAGGAGAGGACACAGTCTCAAACTGTGCCAGGGGAGGTTTAGACTGGATGTTAGGAAGAAATTCTTCACAGAAAGAGTGATTGCCCATTGGAATGGGCTGCCCAGGGTGGTGGTGGAGTCACCATTTCTGGAAGTGTTTAAAATAAGCCTGGATGAGGCACTTAGTGCCGTGGTTTAGTTGATTAGATGGTGTTGGGTTGGACTTGATGATCTCCAAGGTCTTTTCCAACCTGGTTAATTCTGTGATTCTGATTCTGTGATTCTGTTACCACTTTTCCTCAGAAAAGTTTTCTGGTTAGAAAACAAACTTTCTCCCAGTGGATCATATTATTCCTCATTATCACCTCTTACCATCTAAGTTGTTAGCTGTGTTGAGTGCATGAAGCATCTGTTCACACCACTGAGTGAATCCATCCTGGGCTTTATTAACCCCCTGGAACAACTTCAACAGCTTCTCCTCTTCTTCCACCTTCTTGCTTTGTCTACTTGTAATACCTACAGATTTACTGAGGTAAAGAAAATGCATTGTGGTAAGTTTTAAGTTACCAGACTAACCAACAGTACAGTGTTACATGACTTGCTAGTTTACAGATGCAAACACTGTTTAAGAATTAACCTATTTTCTAAACAGAAGACAGAATAAATTGCGAATGGTGACCTATTAGCTACTTTTGCTGTCTGAACAGATCCTGAGTGACAAAGGAAGTTAAAAAGGAAAACACGTGAAGATGATATAACTGCTAAATGGTTGTCTCAGGACTGATAGCCTTTCTTTGAAAAAGCTCCTTCCCCAATTCCTACCTGAGGCTGGCATTGCTTTTGTTTTTATTGGTCGAGTTACGAGGTCCCACTTCCTTCACTGCATCGTCCCAGAAACCCATGTTTGAGTTTTTGGTATCAGCATTACTCCAGATGCTACTGACTAGGTCAGATGCCCACTGGTTGCTGGGATTAGTGTTTAGGGAGCCCCACACTGAATTCCCAATGCTGGTGTGCAGGTTAGAGTGCTGTTGAAACACAACAAAGAGATCCTGGTTATTATCACCAGACCTAGCAGAACAGTAATGAACAGACATGGAGAACTGTTGGTGCACTGTTTCCCTCCACACATGGATTAAATACTGTACATACCGTAGTATTTCTGACTCTGTTCGGCTGCTGGTGCTGCTGTTGCTGCTGTTTCTGCATCTGCCTTGCCTCTTCCTGCTGTATCTCCAGCAAGGACTTGGTGGTGCCTGTTGGTTTGGTGACATTACCCCAGCCTGACAATTTTTGCTGCTGCTGCTGTTGCTGTTGCTGGAGGGCCTTCATTAGTTCACGCTGTTGACGCCTTTGCTGTTGCATGCAGGACAAAAGTGCTTGTCTGTACTTTCAGAAGACCATTACTATTCAACAGTCTAGCTAGGAAACTGGTTTCAAATGGATTTCACTCTCTTCTGGATAACAGCCACACTATTTTTTGAGCCATCACAGTGCCTCCAAATAGGAATCACAGAATTGTTAGGGTTGGAGGGGACCTCAAGGATCGTGTAGTTCCAACCCCCCTGCCATGGGCAGGGACACCTCACACTAGATCAGGTTGCTCAGAGCCACATCCAGCCTGGCCTTAAAAACCTCCAGGGACAGGGCTTCTACCACCTCCCAGGGCAACCTGTTCCAGTGTCTCACCACCCTCATGGTGAAGAACTTTTTACTAACATCCAATTTGAATCTACCCATTTCTACTTTTTTTCCATTCCCCCTAGTCCTATCATTACCTGACACCCTAAAAAGTCCCTCGCCAGCTTTCTTGTAGGCTCCCTTAAGATACTGGAAAGCCATAAAGTCTCCTTGGAGCCCTCTCTTCTCCAGACTGAAAAGCCCCAACTCTTTCAGCCTGTCCTCATAGGAGAGGTGCTTCAGCCCTCTGATCATCCTCGTGGCCCTTCTCTAGACGCATTCCAACACATCCATATCCTTCTTGTAATAGGGGCTCCAGAACTAGATGCAGTACTCATGAAGTACCCACTAAATACAAACTGTGTATTAGCCCAGGACAGAACACATTTGTCAAAACAGCTGCATTTGGCATCTTGAAGGAATATCTTCTCTTGTACCACCACTTGTTAGGTTTTCCCTCCCTCCTTAAATTGCCCTAGTCTTGTTCATATCTGCAAAGACAGTGACAGAATTTGTACTGTGTTGTGAATGTGTTATACATGTAGGATTGTAAAGCTACAGTCTTCCCTCCTGTCAGATACTTAAGTTTTAAGAAGCTACAAAAACTTTCAACCAAGTACTTGCTGAACCTATTACTGAAAGACAGAATTTGACCTGAGTTACCATATTTCAAAAACATTCCTCACCCTCATTATTTCTTCTAATAAGTTAGCAGTTAAGCAAACCTAGCTGAGTCCACTCCAACAAGTAGCACTCCATTACTGTTAGCATTTACCTCTTCTCGAAGTTGCCGTTCTCGTTCTTCTTCTAATTTCTGGATTTCTGCCAATGACAGTGTGGTCTGGGATTGACAAGCTCCTGAATTTGATTGCTGACCCCATGTTGAAGACGAAGGGAGCTGGGCCAAAAACCGCATTGTTAGGAAGTATAATCATGAAAAAATCAGTATTAGCCTGACACACAGGGAGAAAGAAAGGTCACCTTTAAAGTTTAACAAAACAATTGATAGTATAAAATTAAGTATAAAAAAGTCCTGTGTTTGAGCTGCCCTTTGACGTATCAAAGTGGCAGTGTGTCAAAGACACTCTGTATTAGGACTAACATAACACATCACTGCCTGAAAGAGGGCAATCAAACTTCAGGAACTCCAAGCTTTAGAAACTTTGCACTGGCTCTTGCTCATTGCAGCAAAACAAACACACATACTCATCTGTGAATCCTTTTTCAGTACGCTTCCATCAACTGAACCTTTTTTATTTTGTAGCTTACCTTGGTCTTACTTTTCCCATCACTTCCACAGTGAGCTATTGACCATCTTCCCTCTCCAGAGAGTTCATCTACACCTGCTCTGTTCAAGCTAGTCTAGACAACCCTGAATCCAGGTGTTGTTTTACCTACTACACTGAACCGAAGGAGAAAATTACAACTGTAGTAAAATGGTACCTTCATTTGTGCAAGTTGCTGCTGTTGCTGCTGCTGTTGCAGCCGTCGTAAAGCCTCCTGCTGCTGCTGTCTCTGTCTCATTATTTCTTTCTGGCGCTGGAGTTCCAGCTCCTTGCGCTTTCGCTCTTCTTCTTCGAGCCGCTGTCTGGCTGCCTCTTCTTCCATGCGTAGCCGACTTTCTTCAAGTCGCCGCTGAGCTTCCTCTTCTTCACGTGCCCACTTGGCAGCCTCCTCTTCCTTCCCAGGATACAAAGACAAGCAGACTTAGAAAACCTAAATTACTCCTACTCAGTAGTACTGACATTCTGACAGAATAGAGAGAAACCTTTGCATCAGTGCTGTTTAGATTGTTCCTTTACATTTCTCAAGCAAAACGTCTAGTAAAATAGTCTATATCCCCTGAAAATGCCCATCACTCCACCAAGGACCTTGGTAGAGCATAACATCACCTTAGCTCAAGGTAGCTCATCCCATTTCCTTGTAGGAGTCATGCACCTTTCAGTTTGAGTTCCCTCTGCTTATACTACTTGCAGTCAAGTAGTACTGCACAGTGGAATAAAACTTGACAGAAACAAAGGGAGAAAAGGTTTTGACACAGATGGTGATGCTTACTGTTGTTACTCAACACTGGAGTTTCAAAAGAAAAAACGCTTCTAACAAAAGAGATGACCCTGTGGTAGGATAGAAATGGTGATCAATGGCTTGCAAGGGACAACCCTGAAAAATATTTTTAAAATAATAACAGGCAGTTGTGAGACAGACCTGGAAGTTCATGTGAAGCCAATCACGTTTCAAGTTTAGTTTGACTGAGGGGCTGTGATAATGTCAATTAGGGGGCAGGAAGCTCAATTTGCCCAATATGGACTGCTAAAGCTGAGCAAGATTAAATACCTGTTAATAGCATGATAAGAAAAAGGAAGAAAAAAAGCCATCACTTCAACAGTGGTTATAGTATCGGCACAGCACAGGAAGATGGACAAAACTGATCAACTCTGATGACATTAAAGAAAACAGTTTATAGTAAATACGCAGAGACTGACATTCAAACCAAATTATTATTCTAGTACTGTATTCTTTCTTTTGAAGAAAGGAGTAGAAATAAAGAAGAAAGGAGTAGAAATGTTGCAAAGCCACTTAAGGCTCAGAAAAGTCATTCAACACAGGTCTTTTTCTGAAAGGCAGATGGGATTCTGGTAATTTTGCCTGATACATACAGGTATGAAACCTATTTTTCATTTATGTGATACTGTCCCACAACCTTTGTTTTCTTCCACCGAAATGATGGTCTCTCAGGCTTGGATATAAGTGTCAAAGTTTGATTGTTTTGACAGACTCTGTAATTAAATATAATAGGTACTTTCTGCCATTTTTCACCTGTTTACGAATTAACTCCTCTCTCTGTCGTCTTTCCTCCTCTTCTCTTCTTCTCTCTTCCAGTCTTCTAAGTGCTTCCTCCTGTTGTTGCCGCTCCTCTTCCTCCCGCTGCCTCCTTAGTGCAATTTCCTGCTCTCGTTGTCGCCTCAGGGCTTCCTCCTAGAGTTGGAAACAGAACATCAATCTATAAATGCCATTGTATTGATGAACTTCATCAGAACACAGACTACAACATGGTCCGGCCAGGTAAATGGCCTCAAGAAAAGCTCCCTAGCTGCAAGCTAAGTACTACCAAAACAGCTGCATTGGACACTACATGTCCTTGTGTTAATGAGTGCTTTGATGCAGCATACATCTTGTACCTAATGAATGAAAACAGAAACATTAAGTCTTTGGTTTTAAAAGGAATGGTGCTGAGAAAGAAACAATATGTACTAATATGTTCCAGTAAGTACTAACTGTATGTGAACATACATCTATATGTATTTTAATGTGTGGGTATCATTAATTCCCTTTTTTTTGGGTGGGGTACCAGCTACAATTTGGAAGCTTTTCCTCTTAGAGGAGTTTCAAAACACTGACTCCTGAAGTGCACTGCAACACTCAAACCACATCTCCAGACACCAGAAATAAGTTGAAGAAGCCCAGAGCACTTATGGA
Source organism: Indicator indicator (assembly GCF_027791375.1). Classification (NCBI taxonomy): domain Eukaryota; kingdom Metazoa; phylum Chordata; class Aves; order Piciformes; family Indicatoridae; genus Indicator; species Indicator indicator. The sequence goes on along the minus strand of NC_072022.1, from coordinate 14,058,599 downwards.
TTCGGCAACCTTTCCGAGTCTCAGAAATGCAGACCTCTTTGTGGAATAACCTTAACGGAGCTATTCCTGTGCTGTTTAAACATTACGGGCTACAAAGGGTCTCTTGAGAGCTTCAATTTGGGGCTATCCCTAAACACCTTCCAATAAACTATATTTTGCTTTCCAAGTAGCAAAATTATGTGGTTAACTCAAACCCAAAACATCAGCACCCCTTACTACAGCTCTGAAGATCAACAGGTATTTTTCCATTCTGCTTTTTGCAGGAATAGGGCACTACCAGCCTTTAGCTGGCTTCCTGTAGATTGTTAAACAGGAGTGCATCTCTGCAACTTTGCCCCCACTTCTGACTTTCCATTGCATGTAACAGTTTAGGGTTTTGCTGCCTTTTCTGATATCTGAAGTCTAGTAACTGTGTTAAGGCCATCCTGCTTTCCAGTCTTTCTGTTCTTCTCTCCACTTTCTGACTTATCCTACCAGTTCAACCTAAAGATCCTACATTTTTTTAGACAAGAACATTTTTAAGCGTTCATAAATACTTCTGCCTTTTGAACAATCAGTACTTTGCAATCAAATCCTTACAAGTTTTTTTTTTTTTTAATAAGGAATACATTATTCATTGGACTACTTGTGCAGCATGGGTATAAATTTTGAACTCTGGTGAATCACAGAAGTTAATTCTGAAATCTAATAACCTTTTAATAATTCTGATACCAAAGCTTCATATACACACAGCATAAATTGCTATACAGTTCACTGACCAATTGGACCATGATTCCCTCTGACAAAGGTTAACTTCAGGTGTCTACAATTTAACTGTCAGTAAACAAAATATAAGCAATTTTATGGAACTGAAGAGCTGCTGTCTGCAAGCCAAGTAGTAATTCATATTCCTGTATATCAGTTCAGTGTTTTAGTGCTAAATGTAAGTGCAGTAAGTATAAGTTTTTGTTCCGCTAGTTGGACATAAACCAAAAGAACGTGAACAATTTTCTCATTAATCAAGTCCCTGATTTGTCATATTCTCAAAAACTTCAAGCACAATACACAACATGTAGACCGTTTTTGTAACTTGGGCCTGTAACTCTATTAACTGGACACGTGTAGTCAAGTCACAGTAACCAAGTGTCCCCAGTGCAAATGCTGAAAAATTTCTGCTTCGTTTCTTCTACTGAAAAGTCTGCTGTAAAGGCTGGAAGTGTGCCAGCCTGTTTTGTTTGACTAAAGACCACACACCAGGATCTCAGCTCAGGATGCCTAGCTGCCAGCCAGGCTGGGGGATTCTTGACACTAGTCATGGACATCCCATGTAGTACCTGAGAGAAAAGGACAAAGTGGCCCAGTCCTTCCATACAACAGTAGTTCACTGACATCTCTGCCCTACTTTCCCTTTGGGAAATGAGGCTAAAATTACCATAATAAAGCTGTAGGGATCTCCCTTCTAGCTCAAGCATGCCAGGAGAGAGAGAGAGACACTGCTAAATGACAGCAATTAAATAAAGACTTCTCTCCCCTTGAAAAGTAAAGGTGAACAGTGTTGTGCCAACATGCGTGGAAAAAAAAAAAGAACTATGAGATCGTGAAAAGCTGACAACCATGTGGCTGAAGTATTTCTTTTTATATACTCTTCACAGCTATAGAAAAGGTTGTCTTAGAATTTACTTCTGTATCTTATTATTCAATGGTTTTGTTTAAGCATACGACCAAAAACGTTCAAAGCTCTCCAGCTTTCTGCCATTGACTCATATGGGAAACAGACTTATTCCTTTGTCTCTTACTGCTCCCATATTCATGGCTTCCTGCTCCAAGAGAATCCCAATACTCTTTAGCATCTCTTCTAATAGTTATTTTCGAGTACACATCTTGCTGTGGAGACAACTTATTTCAGATCCTTTAAAGTATCTGTAAAATTGCAGAAAATCCTTAAGTAGCAATCCCCATTTCAACAGACTCTGAATTCTTAAATAAAATATTACAACATTTTTTCAGTTAATAACACCTATAATTCTGCTTGTCTTTTTTACTAGGGATTACAAATCTTTGTTTGGAAGTTCTCATCTTTGAGCCAGGTACTTGAAAGGGAGCAATAATTATATAACTTAGAGAAAATTATTAGCCAGTCCTTAAACCTCAAATTTTGATCCTGAAAGTGATCGATCATTATAAAACAGAAGATACCAATCAGACCACGAACAAAAAAGATATACAGGAACTACACAAGCTTGGCATGACTGTTTGCAGTTCTACAGTGCAAGTAATTGATGACAACTATGAACAGAACTGGATTCAACATTTGGTATGACATTTCATCCTACAGAATTGAATTTCCATTAGTTATTTTTTTTTTATTTAGAATTCACCATCAACAGCGTATTTACTAACCTTATATACTAGTCTTTTATGCAGTATTACATCAAAAGCCTTCCTGAAGTCCAGGCAGATTAAGTCTACTGCTTCACCCCTCTCAGCTCTCACTGTCATCTCCTCAAAAGAAGTTAATCAAATTTGTTAAGCATCATCTCCTCCGTATAAATCCATGCTAATAAATCAGTTCATCCCTGATTCTACAATGCCTTCCAGTACAGAAGTCAGATTCAAATATCAGACCAGTTGTATTTGTTTGCTTTCTTTTAATACAGAATACAGTACTATTTTCTCTTTCCAGAGAAGTGCTTAAACTCTTTGTAACCTTTTCAAGACATTACTGCTCAGAATTAAGCATTGTGGCAATTAATCAATTGGCAATAAACTAAGACACCTGCTATTACTGCTTTTCAATCCCATTATGCTTCCTCCTTGCAAATAATTATTTCCCACGACATCTCAGAAAGGGAGATTGTTCTCTGTACAAAAAACTTTGGAATGTAATGGACATTTTGAAGAAGATATATACAGTAGAAACACTTAGTCTGAAAAGAAATAAGTTTTCAGACTTATTTCTGAATACTTATTTATTCAGAATAAGTATGTCTATTATGTCTATTTATTTGAAGCTACCATGGATGGCACATTGAGTTACCAGGTGATCAGCTGAAAAATTAATTATTAAAACAGATCTAAAGCAACTTAACTCAAAATTTAAACTTTTGAGATTATTATTGCTTTAATGCTACAGTAAACCTTGAACTCAAGGATTTTTGTTTCATTGCACACCATAATGACCTGCTATACACAAAGTACGATACATTAAAGCAAGGAGCCATTTACTTATAGATTTGATTCTTTAAAGATACCATGAAAGCTAGCTACACATCATACTGCAATACTACTGAAATAAATCTTCAGTAACAAAACCCAAACACTGAGTGAATCGAGGTCTACGACAAACTTAGAAATAAAAGTAAAGATTCTAGAGGCTTCCTCACAAGTGTCTGATCCATCAACCAGGAAACATGCAAATAAGCTTAACAATGAGCTTACTGCTATCCTTCACATACAGTGTGAAAAAATGTTAACATTCACTGTCTTTACCTTAAGGAACACTAGTTAATGTCTTCCATACAGAATTCACAAGTAAATGCTAGAAATGTCAAGCTAATGTCATTTCCACTCTTGCAAGAACATAGTGCAACTCCTATGTCCATTCTACTGCAGCAGAGATCATGCTTTACATAAATCTGCTTGTCCAAACTGCATCCCTTCCTTTCCCAAATACCAACTCAAGAAAATAAAGCTGATAGACTCTGACATAACCCAGAGAGTCATTTATTCAGAAAACTCTAAGTTCAAAAAACAAACAAACCAACCCCAGAAAGAAACTGAATATTACATCATTCTTTTCCACTATAGCCCAGTTTAGCCACTTGAAACAGCTGCTCAAGCTCCAGTCTACTCCAGAATATACCCTTATCAAGACACTAGACTGCATAAATGGTGAATCAAGATTAAATGCACAACACCTGGGCAACTAACTAAAGTCTAATATTGACACTAGGGAGGAGTTAGGAGTGAATATTCTACATGGAAAGAAGCCTCTCAGCTCACAACCAGGAACCTATCTGAAAATAAACTGCAAAGCCCATTTCTTAGGTTGCAATTTGGGCTCTTAACTTCAAGAACAGAAGAAGAATAATTTCATATACTCACATTAAAAAAGAGCTGTCTTCATATATGCCTACCAAAGATTAATTAGACCCCACAGGATTCTTAAAGTGAGTTTTATAAAGTATTAAAATTAATTAGAGATGAACTGCATTGAGGAAACTCACTTGCTTCCTGCGGGCCAGTTCTTCTTCTTCTCGTCGTTTCCTCTCATCTTCCTGCTGCCTCCTAAGTAGCTCTTCTTGTTGCCTCCGAAGCTCCTCCTGCCTTTTCCTCTCCTCTTCCTCTCGTTTGGCCCTCATTTCCACTTCTCTCCTCTCTTGCTCTAGCTACAATTCACACAAAACTATACTCAGATGCAGGTAACGTATTCCTACACCGTTTCTTAGGGCAACTCTGCTGAGATTATAGTTAACAAGGTAACAGACGAAGCCTCTGACAGATGCTCTCCCTTGGTTTTTTTACCTATCAGCTGGCTGCCTACTCAAGTCAGATTCCTGAAAATTTCTATTCTGCAACCAACACCAATTCTCTAGTCTTTCTACATCAGCTCCTTAAAATAACCTCTGACTTTAGATGCTAACAGTGAGTTGCTTTGCAGTCATCATAAAATAATCAGTTGCAGTAAATGCACAGAATCTTACAGGTTCAAACCCACAAAAATAGTTTACTGCTTGAGTAAGAGTGAAACAACCCAAATAAACGAGACTCAGGATTCAGGAGAAAAGATGCAGGCAGTGTAAGAATGACTACCTGCTCCAACTCAGGGTTTGGCACGACAATTCATGATGATGCCACTTTAAAAGAAAGGTGGCTAGGGAAGAGTTTTTAATCGCAAATGTAAAAACCATCAACACTATGTTAGAGGTCAGTAGTACCTCCACAGCAATGGTTTCTGAACAGCAGTCCACAAAGATTTCATAAGTGGTTTCTATAACCCGTTCTCTTTACGATGTTTTTCCATGAACACCTAATCAAAATCATACAGAGCTAATAATCTTCCATTCGCTCAAGTAACACAGTTACATTCCAGAACAGCAATCCCAACTTCTTACAGCATAAAACAGTTTCTGACCTTTGCAGCTTTGGCCTTCTCGAGCTGAAGTTGTTCTAGAGCTGGTCCCTGAGCTGCAGTATCAATGGGGAGATCCCAGACACTGCTTCCTTCCCAGACTAGATAGTGAAGAGAACAAACATTGACAAGCAAAAATAAACATCAAAACAAAAAAAAAAACAAAAACAAAAAAACCCACCAAAACCACAAACAACTGAAAGGGGATAATCTTGTATACACTGTTATAGAGTTTTATGTACTAAAATCCTAACACATTAGCCTTAGTCAGTATTTTAACCTATCTTCCTGTAGATCAAGGTTTGTCCATTACTGAAGCAATGCTGATTTTCCTACAAAATTCTACACAAGAACCAGTTACTCAAACTCCTCCCATCAGAATAGAACACTTCTATGATATAATATTCAATTCCTCTGAACTTGTCTCAGCAGATCTGACATGTGCTAAGCACCTTACCTGTAGGCTGTGAAGCTGACTGAAGTTCCCATATTGAGCCAGTGTCCGGCACTGACACAGACCTTGTAACAGGTGGCATCATGTTCTGTTCAGATATTCTGTAATACCAACAGGAATAGTTAATATGCCACTTCCATGGAGAGGAGTGCTCTGAACACGCAGGAGAATCAGTAACTTGTAACATACTCCTGTCCTTCCACACCTCTATTTAAAACAGAAATATAATGTGGACAACACTAACTGCTTGTAGAGTTCTTTTTCCTCTCATCCCTGCTGCCAGGGGCTAAGACAGCTACTGCTGCTGTTTGTATTTGTTGCTTACAGGCTAGTTTGAGGAACAAGCACTTAGCACTGCAGAACTCAATGGGCAAAGCCATTCTGTTACCAGCACAACAGGTCTGTCAAAAAAGATACAATTTCAGCCGTAAGATTTTTTCCTTCTGATTTTCATAAACATCCTCTGAGGTAAAGACCACTTACATAAAGAAGTATCCAACATCCTGCAACTGCTGCATATTCACACAATCTTTAAAATATGTAATAATCAAGTATGAGCAAAGCTGAATAGGACAGGCCGTTGACAAGGTTGTAACTGTTATATACAGTTGGAGTACAGGAAAAATAGTGTTCAGCTCAAGTCTGGGCTAACTCACCTCATCTTCAGGGCCTGGAACTGTTGCAAGAGAATAGCGAGCTGTTGCTGCTGCTGGGATGAGAGGGCTGCCTTTTGTTGCTGAGCCAGCACCTGTGCATATTGTTGTCTTCAAAAGAGAAGCAGAGAATCACTGGTATTTGTTGCTTGTATCATGCCCAAGCTGCAGAAGTTGCACACAGATTAATTCTCTGTGACTAATGCCCACTGACCTATATAATATATGTGCTAAACGCTAGAGCAAGTCACAGAACGAGGCCTTGGAAAGAACCAAAATACAAGAACACAACAACTTGGCCCACACAAGATGAACCAAGTTCTTCTGTAAGCTGTGCAACACTGCTTCCCTGTTTCTACAAACTGCATACAGATTGCTTAAATTAGCCTGGCTTTGATGACTGCACATCTACAGAGATCAATCTCTTCCCCAGTGTGTGAAGGCAGCCTCTGGTACAGGGGCAGGCTCCTGCCTTATCAAATCATAAGCTGACAATCAGAATTCAAAAATCATCACCATGGCACATGCTTTCAGGACACATGAACGAGTTGTTTGACTGCTTTCTTTTCTCCAAGCTCCTATAAAACAGGTTTCAAGAACTGGCCAGAACTGAACAACTGACAACTGAACAACTGACAATGGATGACAAACTGCTTTCTCCAGCATTACCTTCCACTGACCTTCAAAATGCTAAGCAAGAAGATCAAAGTAAACTCTGCCTTCTCTGTCTCCTGTTCAAAAGATATGTAGTCTTTCCCTGACTCCACAACATCCAAACTGCATTACAAGTGTAGCTGGGATTCAGTTGGAATGTAACAGCTTCCTACATGTAGCAGGTCTCACTAAAGTAGCTATGCAGGACACTAAAAAAGATGCTGGAAAGCATGCCTGAAGGAGCCACGCTGTCCTACTCCTGTAGACTACTAAGCCTTTAGAGACTGTGGAAGCAACTTATTGCTATTGGAGGTGATACACGCCCAGCCCCACTGCCCAAGGAAACAATGAATAGGAGCTGAACCCAGATGATTACAAACACGGAGCAGAACATAGCCACTTGAAGATCTCTGGGACTGGCAGTCTTACTGTATTAAAAGATGCTGATACTGGAGGTGCTGCATTTGGATCAGGGCCAACTCCTGTTGTCTGGTCAGCCGCTCTTGGTCCAGCTCACCCTGTTTAAGAATAAAACATTCCATTTTAATAATATATGTATTAACAGTAGTATGTTGCAAATGCAAGCAATATGAATGTTGTCCTCTGAACTGAAAAGAAAGAAAATAGAAAAATACCTAAACAGAGACCAACATTTTACAAAGTCTGTGGTATCCTGACTGAAACATACAGGACCAAGCGTTCCACCCACAGACATGGCAAAGCAAACACTTCTTAAAACTGAGTCTTTTCTCCTCTTAAAAATACAGAGTTCAGCTTTGGTGCTCAGACCACCTGCAATTCCAAGACAGCAGTTGATGTGTACATAATTCAATTCCATTTGTTACAGGACTATTTGAATGCTGTAACTGTCACATACTTACCAGATGTGGAAGTGGTGCTGGACCTGGAGTGAAGGGAACCCTGCCCCACATTTTCATGATGTCTCCAAGTGGCTGAAATGTCTCATCACAGGCTCTCTTAACCAACAGTGACATAGTGAAGTACCCAGCCTGGAACCACTCTGCCATTTCCTGATTACTGAAAGGACCTGAAATAATATAAACCAATACACATGGGGGAAGGGCAAGTAAGGCCAAGTTGAGTATACTGGAAACCAATAGGGCAGTGCTTGTTAAACATAACCCAGTACCTAGCCATCAGGTGTTCCTCTCCCTCTTATCCACTCATCTGGTCAGACAGAACATTAAAGGCTGAAGTGACAAAGAACACATCCAAATCTTTACAGGGGCTGCAACATTACCCCACACAGTCTTAAATGAAAAGTGCATGACTGCTTTTACCATGCATTGGAGAGAGATAATCGGCTCTGAAATTAAGGTCAAGTGTAGAATCATGGAATCATTTTGGTTGGAAGATATCTTGCACCTAACACAACCTAACACAACCAAGTCACCACTAAGCCACATCCTCAACACCGTATCTATACATCTTTTAAATACCTCCAGGACTGGTGATTCCACTGCTTCCCCATGCAGCCTGTTCCAGTGCTTCACAAACCCTTCAGTGAAGAAATTTTTCCTAATATCCAACCTAAATCTCCCTTAGAATTGTTTCAGTTGGAAAAGACCTTCAAGGTCATGGAGTCCAATCATTATCTGACTACCAAGTCTGGTGTTAAGCCATGTCCTTCAGCACCACATCTCTGCCTCTTTGAAACACCTCCAGGAATGAGGATTCAATCATTTCCATGGGGAGCCTGTTCCAGTCTTTGAGAACCCTTTCAGAACAGAAGTTTCTTCAAATATCCAATCTAAACCTCCCCTGGTGCAACTTGAGGCCACTTCCTCTTGTCCTATCACTTGTTACTAGTGAGAAGAGATGAACATCCACCTGGATACAGCCTCCTTTCAGGAGGGTATAAAAAGCAAGAAAGTCTCCCCCCTCAGCCTCCTTTTCTCCAGACTAACTAATCCCAATTTCCTCAGCTGCTCCTCACCACACCTGTTCGCCAGACCCTTTACTGGCTTCATTGCCCTTCCCTGGACACATTTCAGCATCTCAATGTCCTTGTAATGAAAGCAGCACTCAAGGTGTGGCCTCACCACTGTTGAATGCAAGGGTACAACCACTTCTCTGGTCCTGCTGGTCACACTATTGCTGATACAGCCCAGGACACTGTTGGCCTTCTTGGCCACCTGGGCATATGCTGACTCACATTCAACTGGCTGGCTACCAGCACCTTCAGGTTTTTCTCTCCTTGGCAGCTTTCCATCCACGCTGCCCCAAATCTGGAGTGTTCATGGGGCTGTTACACCCAAGAGCAGCATGTGGCACTTAGCCTTGTTGATCTTCATCCCACTGGCCCTATCCCATTAATCCAGCCTGTCCAGATCCCTCCACAGAGCCTTCCTAACCTCAAGCAGACCAACGCTCCCACCAAAATTAGCATCATCTACAAACTTACTGAGACTGCACTCAATTCCCTCATCCAGATGTATGATAAAGACATTAAAGAGAACTGGACCCAGTGATGAGCCCTGGGGAACACCATTTGTGACTGGCTGCCAACTGGATTTAACCCCACTGATCACTACTCTTCGGGCCTGGTCATCCAGCCAGTTTCTTTACCCAGCAAACCATCCACTCATCTAAGCCATGAGCAGCCAATGTCTCCAGAAGGATGCTGCAGCAAACGGTGTCAGAAGCTTCATTAGCATCTAAGTAGTCAACCTCTACAGCCTTTCCCTCATCTGCTAAACAGCCATGGTGGTGTAACAGCCTGATCCATCTAATAGAGATGCTGCCTTCCAGCAAAGTTCATTACTTCAGGATCAGCATCAGGCTGCAATTTCCAGTTCAGACCTCAGCTCTGTCACTAGCTTACAGTGCTAAGAGCACAAGAGCTGCTTTCCTGATATACATTATACAGATAATTAAACAGTTTTAGCCTGTTTCAACTCCAGCTTTCTAATTAGGAGTACTTATGTCTTACAGAAGTTTTGCTTCTATATACCTTAGCAGGTTAGTAGATACACCTCTAAGTGGACAATTATATTAAGGTGAGAAAACCAGTTTCTCCTTCCCTTCTCAAAATGCTATACTTTTCCTTCTCTTTCCAGAGGAAAGCTGCAGTCACTCCCTTCAAAGGAGGACTCCTATACTAATTTCACATGTCCAAACAGACATAAAGCCAGTATAAAAAACCCAGGTGATTCAACACAGTAAGAGCCACCTGAGTTTTGAAAAAAATGTCCTCTGAAAAACAAGAATATTCAGTAATTCCTGCCTTCTCTGTACATAGTGTCTTTTCGAAGGTAACTCATCCCGAAGAATATGAAACCACAAGACACATTGCAGGATAAAATTGCATGGGAGGTTTTACTTCTGGAGGACACATTCAATTTTACTCCAGTAAAAAACTGTTAAGTCATCACTGAACAATAAACACCCACCAGAAACTAACATACAGTTTAAAGCACAGTGAGCAAACAGAAATGCTTTATGGCAAACATCCTTCACACTTAAAAGGGTAAGAAGAAAACTGTGAAGATGCCCAATACCTGCAGACAACAGACTAGCACAGATGCCACAAACACCATCCCACCAATCCTATCTAGAGTTCACAACTGAGGAAGCCATTAAACAGCATTAGCAACTACTACTTTGTGAAGTACAGCAAGGCACTTGCTGCTTAGCTGCCTCCCCAAAACATGATTAAGTAGCTACTGAAAGAGAGCCCTGAGACCACCAAAAGAAAAGTACCTTCTGAAAACAAAGATGCAAATATCTACACAAAATGCCTGCTTCAACTTAAATCTCAGATCTTCTGCAACTGAAATGAAAAATTCAAGCATGAAACAGTTGGTGTCATATGAACTAATAAAGCACTGGCTACAAATACAATTTAAACTGAGATCATGCATGGGTGCTGGCTCGTGAAAACTTGTTTTCTCTTTGCTCTAGATTCTAAAGCTCTTTATGTCTTTGGGCTGAGACTTGAAAACTGATTTCAGTGCCCCTCATGGATTCTTCATCAAGCTACCGAATGGTCACATTCTTGGCTTTTACCACTATTATCTAGAAATCTGAGCATTGACGTGAAAAACAGCTTTTAGTCCAACCTCAGTTTACAGAAACATGAAGTGATGGCAAAACTCAGCCACAATAAGGTGCAATTCGACAATAGGCATGCTCAGCTGATGGAGGCAGTGATGGGAAGAAGACTTATTTTCAAAATCTAACTCTAGAGCGGTAAATTCCCTGTGCTGCTTTTGTGAAAACAAGCATCAAATATCTGTTGGTGGTAATCTTGTGAAGAACTCTAACAGTTCAGTGAAACAAAAGAGGAAGCGTAAAGGGCACAGACCTACCCTGAATTTCTCCTTGTGGATCTTTGTAGTACCACTTCTGCATGGCTTCATGAAACAATGGCATAGACGAACCCTTTGCTCTGTGCTCTTGAATTTTTGCTGCTAGTCTTTCATCATCAAGGGCACTGTCCTGCAGGTATGCCACCATTTTCTCTGCTTGCTGCAGAGAAACCAGCAAGGAATACAAGAGTTAGATATATGCTTACAGATGTGAAAATTAGTATGTTAAACACAACAACCTTGTAGTACCCACTGTACCAGAAATTACAGTTAACTCAAGACCTGGTGTAACCACCACAATCCCCAAGCTCAGGCTACCCCCTGGTGAGAATGCTGAATAAGCACAGTTCACTTGCTTAAGCAAAGCTTTTAAGTAACTTGCCAAAAATGTTCCACATGGTATCACAGGGAAAAATAAAATACTAAGCATGAAAAAAGTTTCTAATCCCAGCAGTCACTGAACTTCCATGAACTCAGTCTGCGCTTCCTACACCAGGGAATCACAGGATCATGTAATCATTTCAGTTGGAAAAGACATTTACTTTTGAGTCCAACCATTATCTAACCATACCAATGCTGATGCTAAATGATGTCTCTCTGCACATCTCTGCCTCTTTTAAACACCTCCAGGGATGGGGATTCAACGACCTCCCTCACAGCCTGTTCCAGTGTTTGAGAACGCTCTCGGTGAAGAAGTTTCTCCTCACGTCCAACCTAAACTTCCCCTGGTGCAATTAGAGGACATTTCCCACTGACCTATCACTTGTTACTGCAGGGAGAAGAGACCAGCACTCACCTTACTACAATCTCATTTCAGGGAGTGGTAGAGAGCAAGAAGGTTTCCCCTCAGCCTCCTTTTCTCCAGACTAAACAACCCCAGTTCCCTCAGTCGATCCTCACCAGAGCTGTTCTCCAGACCCTTCACCAACTTCATTGCCCTTCTCTTGACATGCTCCAGCACCTCAATGTCTTCCTTGTAGTGAGGGATCCAAAACTGAACACAGTACTCAAGGTGTGGCTTCACCAGTGCTTGAGCAAAGGGTGACAATCACTTCCCTGGTCCTGCTGGACACACTACTGCTGATACAGGGCAGAATGCTGTGGGCCTTCTTTATGTACATTTTGTTTAAACATATTTGGCATATTCTTCTACAGTTTCTCAAAACAAATGTAAAGACTATTTGACAGTACTCATTAGTGCTAGGATCTCCAACTCTTTAACATTGGGTACAGTACTCGTACTCAGAAAACCAATGTATAAACTTGAATTATTCTCCAAAAAAAAAGGAGGAAAGACAAGAAGGTTTCAGTACACATTGTGGAGTGTAAAGTTTCAGTTACACTGCTGTTTTTACAGGCTTCACATTTTCTGCATTCCACATTCCTCCAGTCTCTCAACTGTCAACAACAAAGGAATTTGAGAAATTTTACCTGCTCTAGGTGTTTGAGGCCCTCTTCATCATCTGGGTCAGTGGGAATGTTGCCCATGCCTGGAGCAGCTGTGACAGGCGTCTGAACTGTCCGCAAAGCAGGATTTGAATTAGAAACAGGTGGAGAAAGATGAGCAGGAGAAGCCGTGTCTGCAGAAATCTGTGGCAAAGTTTGAGCAACAGAAGCCAAATCTAAAAGAAAAATGTTAAAAGGAATTACCTTTAACATAAATGAAAATTCTTACTGCAGCAAACATTCAACAGCTCAAAATTAGCACCAAAGCAAGTGTGATAGTTTTAGACTACTTAAGAATTTCTCACAGATCTCAAGCAGAAAATAGTAAAAATGAAAATAAATCACTATTGGGTGCAAAAAGGAAAATAATGATTATTCTAAATAATTTGAGAGATATCTCCCATAAGATTTGGTTCCCAAAATAATTCTCTCTCCTCGCTTCGGGCTCGGAGATACTGTGTGCTTCTGCTTGACATCGGCTGCATAGCTTTTTCTGGTATTAACTTCTCTGGCTTCTCTCTCTTCCATTGTGTATGGGGGGATTAGGGGAAGACAGGGTGAAGAAGCTGGTGCAGCTCCCCAAGTCTTTGACCAGAGGGGTCCTTGTGCTGTTTGTTAATTGTAAATATCTGCAAATAACTGTATATTCATATATATTAATTACATTCCATTGTAGATGGTAGTTTTGCTTGTAAATACAGCTTTCATTTGCTTCCACTGAGCTGGTCTATCAAAGTTAATGTTGGGGGGGAATTTCCAACCCACCACAGCAAGTCTTTTCAGATCTTCCTGTATGTATCACTGCACACTGGCACACCTTACAGCACAAGTACCCAACCTGACTTAAGGGAAAACCAGTTTAGTCCAGACTGATCTGCTCTATCACAACAAAACCCATCCACAACTACCTCATGTTTCTCTAGGTTTTGCTGCAATGTGAAGTACCAGTGCACTGCAGGCATTTGAGATGGTGGATTCCACAAATCCTATATTTGTAGACCAGCTGGTGAATCCCGGCATTTCACCACCATAATCTCTTAAAAAGAGATCAAGACTAATCACAAGTAATGGAAACTTAAGGAATTTATCAAATGTATTACCTTCCCCTCTGTTGGACAGCTTGGCTGGCGGTGTATTCTCTGATCGATTTTCTTTATCTTCTGTTTTTTCTGTTCTCTCTGTCACAGACTCTTCCTTCCTTTCAAAAAGGCTTGTCTGCAGTGGGTCCGGAGGTTGGGATTTCGGTGGCGTATCTGACCTGGTGGCTGGTGAAGATGTTTGCACTGCTTCTTCCACTGCTTCTGTAACATTGAGTGGCTCTATGTAACTGTATAAACAGAAACTCTACACTGCAGCATAGTACAGATGCACGAGAATCATCCCTTACCTGCCGCTACTCTATCTGTTTTCTCCCCTTCTTTCTTGGTGGCCTTTTCATGCTCTTTGGCTTCTTCATTGTGGCTCCCTTCAGAGTCAGATCTTTCTTCCCCTTCCTCTACAGGTCGGAAGTCCATCTCCTGTTCCTCAGGTATTGGCTCCTTCTGCACCTTCTATAAAGTCAATGTAATCATCCATAATCTACATGAAACAACAGGACATTTCCTCCAAGAGAGCAAAGAGCCCAAGACAGCTTCTCACCTTTAAAGAAAGAAATGCTCCAGAGGAGTCAAATGTTCCCATTTCTTCTTCTGCGTCTTCTAAACACCACTCAGGGAGACTGTCCCTGTCGTCGTCCATGCTGCCACTACCACACCGTACTCGTCGATAGCCCCGTTCATCATCTCGTTCCCGAAAATCAAACTCAAACCTCCGCCGCCGTTCCATGTGTTCCCGCCAGCCTGCAGAACGAGGGCCGTCTAAGGTGGGGGGAAAGCAACTTTACAAGACAGTCCTGAGGGTAGTAGCTTACTTGGAAAGACAAAAGGGTGGATGAAGAGATGACAGCAACAAAACTCAGAAAGCCCCTACAGGGTACAGTCCACCGATGAAGAGGCATCTTAAAGGACAAGGGAAAGAAAAGAAGCATCTCACCACTAAATAGGAGACTTCGAAATACTGTCCCATGTCCATCCCCAGATTATAAACTGTATTATGAGCATCAAAAAACTAGGTCAGGCTAAGAAAGCTGGACTACATCTAAAACATGCTGGAGCACCAACATAAGACAGGCAATACTAGAGACTTGATGATTAACTCAACATCTTTTTTGGCTTCTTTATACATATAATGTTTTCTATTAGGCAACCTGCAAAAGTCACATCCTGAACAAACCACTCATGTTTTTTTCCCCCTTTCCTGCCCTCAGAAAGAGTTTTGAGCATATATGTGTAAAAGGGACTGCTGAGTACTCAAACACCTTTGAAAAGAGCTGTTTAAGTCTGTGGAAATGTACTTAGCCAGGGAATGCCAAAACTTGGAATGATAAATAAGGGAAGGAGGCAAAACACTCTTTTTTTCTAATCTATTCAGAAGATATCTTCATTCAGCCAACCTTAAAAATCTTTGACTGCAATATTGCTATTTAAACTCTAAAGAACTTGCTCCTTCGGAAAGCAAATTGGGAGTGAAAGGATCATAAATAGCTTTCCATCCAAGAGGAGTTATCTTTACCAGGAAAGTGCAAAGCAAAATTGAAAGCATGTTAGTTTTCAGTGCTTTTAAGACAGCTGTGTATCTTCTGGAGAAAGAATCCTTTTTTTTCATCTCAGAATCTGTGCAATCAATGCAGTCTCACTGTTTACCAAACAGCTACCAAAATAGCTTTTTTTTTTTTTTTTAAACCACAGTAAAGAGAAAAAACTGTTCACTTTGCTTCCTATGAATGAGGAATGTTTCCACATCATCCCTACTACTCACACAAAAATCCACCTTCACGTCACAAATACAGGAAAAGTAAAACAAACTCCTTCTAGAAATACTATGGACTTTATATACTAGAAAAGAAACACAAAAGGTGAGCCTTCCACAAGGCATTCACTACACTGTATGTGATTATTGGCAAGTAATTCCACTGTATAACTTAATCTATGCTTTTATTTATGACATGGAATCTATGCTTTTATGTATGCCATTATGCTCTTCTTGGTGATGCCCAATGACACGACGAGGGGCAGTAAGTGGAAGCTGAGGCATAGTAAGTGCCATGTAAGCATGAGGAAAAATTTTTTCACTTTGAAGTTGACAGAACACTGGAACAGGCTGCCCAGGGGGGTTGTGGAGTCTCCCTCTCTAGAGATAATCAAAACCCGCCTGGACACGTTCCTGTGTGATCTGGCATAGATGATCCTGCTCTGGCACAGGGGTTGGACTAGATGATCTTTTGAAGTCCCTTCCAACCCCTAATATTCTGTGATTCTGTGAAATAACCAAACTGTCATATTAATATTCTGAAACAACCTTCATAATGTCATTAAAGACATGAGGCAAGACTGCACTTGCCTCATCTTTTCTGCCTGTGTTAAATGAGTTTCAATCTAGGCCACTCTATGATCCTAGGGCTATTATGTCAACTTCCCGTTCATCAATAACTTCTCAAATAACACATAAGCAAACAGGCTCACTGAGGATGCACTAATGGAGTCAGCTCCAGAGAGCTCAAGAACCACTTCATGCATCCTCTTCAGCAGAGGATGTCTGCATTAGGTCCCATGCATCTTTGCCCACAAGACCCTGGCCTCTAAACTGGTGCAGTCCTAGGATGTGTAGGTTTCTAAGACGTTCTTTACAAGCAAGTCACACACGCTGTTCCATGTTAAAAGTACATTTTAAAATGCTGATCCATTTTAAAAGAACAAAAGCATCTCTGGGAACAAGCAGTAAGTAAGCAGACTATACCATCTACTCGAAAGACATGGCAATAGAAGCAGCATTAAGTTTACTTCCTCTCTCCTCATCAGAAATATCAAAACATCAAAACCAGGACTTCCTTTGGAATCCAAGGACTCCTTCCAAGCTTTAAGTGTGGAAGGTTGCTGACAACCAGGATGCACTTCTGGTTAGAATGACAAGCAGACATTTCTTCAATATAACCAAAAATGTCTGTGTCAGGTTTCCCAAAACGTGGAAAAACGGAAGTATGGCCTGAACCTGGCCATGCCCTGTCCTACAATCAGATGAGTATCTCTGCCCGTTGGCCAGCCTGGGGCTCAGAAACAGGGGAGCATCACTTCTTCAGCTCTCTTTCATATAGGAGAGAAGAAAGTGGTATTAAGAACCTTCTGTGCCACTGTAAATGCCATCTTGAGAACACACATTGAGAAACACCTCAGTTATTTTTTATACTATTCACATTCCTATGCCAGTAGCACAGGTTTATCACAATGAAATCCAGAAACGTGGTTTTGCAAGGTGAATCCCTAGCATTTTGCTAATTGCAGGTATCTTCAAAGTTCAAATTAAGACCATCATGATCTTGTTTACCATGCAGGCTGCTTGCAAAGATTCAGCACATAACCTCCTCCTTTTATAGGCCACATATTTTCAGAGCTAGGTGGAAAGGCAAAAAGAGGTAAGTGGAACAGGCATAAGCCCTTGTTCCTTAACAAAAACAAAAAAAAGACTATAGTGAGCAACTCAGGTGTGAGGTACAGGGCTGCCAATCTTCAAAAAGCAAGCCAAAAGTAAAGGCAGATCTTAAAAATTCTTACCTAAAACTTTTTAACCATCAATTAGGACACAAACCAGAGATTTAATTCAGTCATTAGGCATCAGTTATATGACTAAGATTCCAAATTCAATGAAAGAACTGTAAGCTAAATTTAGCCTTGCGATTTATTGTCACATTATAGGTGAAAGGACCACTGGGCAGAAAATCCAAGTATTGATCTCTTAGAAGTTATATCCTCCAATTCGGGGCAGGGGGGGAATCCAATGGATACTACAAAATAAACTAAACACAAGCCAAAAGTAGAGAATTTTTTTTTTTCAGATATTGTATATGGACCTACTTTTTCTTTTGCTCAATTTTAGAGCAAGATTATGCACAAAGGGGTTGCACATAAAATGAGCAGATTTAGGTCAGCCATCCTGCAGTAAACATAGCTGAAAGAGGAATTCAAAAATTCAAAAGCTGGAAAAACAGGGGTCTATAGGAGTCAAACTATTATTTGCTTAACAGAAGGTAAACTCAAGCCTGACAACTGCTATGTTCTTCTAAACTGTTCTCACTCAAAAAAACCCAAAACCAAACCGAACAAACAAACCACACACACACAAAACCCACCACCAAACTAGCAGCATACAATCTAGTAGGGAGTATGCAGAGCTGAGTCAAAAGAAGGTCCAGTACTCTGAAGATATTTCTCTATTTTTGGCAGAACACATGATTAGTACTATTACCTAACGACAGAGTAAGTACAAAGAAGCAGTTTAAGCCATGCCCATTTGAGTTAATTGTTTAAAGAAAGAATGTGATTAAAACAGTTTTGATGGTCCTGTGGCTACTACTAACAGGAGAATTTAAATACAGCTCTGACCAAAGGTGAGAGACTAGTTCAATACAGCTGGCAGCTCAGTCTGTCTCAATGGTAACAACTGCTCTGCAGATTCACAGAATTCCTATAATAGGCTTTTTATGATACCTGCTAAACCCTAACAGTTATTTTGTCTACTACAGCAAAAATTCAAATAAGTAATACTATCTCCTATGATGGAAGCCAGATCAATTCTCAAAACTTGTCTTAGAACATCTTCTAAAAAAAGTTCAAGACATAAATGAACTTCTGAATTTTTGAGGTCTGTATTTCCTTTTAAGTTAAAGCATGCAGGCTGGTACTTGCAAAAGGCTCCCCGTGAGCATCATCCTGCACCTGATCATCACAAGGTACAATCATAGCTGGCCTGATGTCACCTGAACTATAACACAGCAGTGTCTAATGAACAATCATGACCAAACACTGAGGAAAAGAAAATTACATTCTTCATAATTTGACCCTTAGCCCAGCTCTAAACAGAAAACATGTGATAATAAAATCTAGCCTTGGGCTCACTGCTAATTTTTAGTACAAGCGAACAGTTATTTGAGGGCAGAGTAACACACATATGTGCAGAGGAGCAGACATTACAGTACTGAAAGTCCTTTGGGATGTTGAAAAGGGAGATAAGGCCCATTGAAAGACCAAGTGTGACTTGCTTTTAATTGAAGAAAAATAAATTGTTTGCATCACCCCCTAAGGCATCCCATAAGCCTTCTGCAACCAAAAGATAGCCCAACCGAGATTCCAAGACAAGATATCCTGTAACTACAAGATGCATAGAACAACATATTTAAAGTTTTGCCAAGGATGTCTTCTTAGTACTGCAGACACATATAGAAAACTAGGAAGAGCCCATGACCTGAAGGATTTAGTGTTAGTGTCACTTCCAGCCTTAGATATGCTGCCTAATACGGGTAACTTCTCTCCCCTTAGCAAGACAGCCTCAGAGAAACAGTACTATTAGGGGAAGAAAAAAAAAAATCATCCTGATTTTACCAGGCACATACAAGCACACACTTGGCAAATACTAGTCTCCTAAATGTGTTAGGGTATTGAAGAAATAAAAAGAAAACAAAAGGCACATAACTTTATGCTAACCATTTTGTGACCAAGAGCCTCATGTATGCCAAAACAGTATTTAATGACTGAAACCACAGGAACTTTACCTATTTGTGTCCCAAACTTTGTCACCTCCCTTTTCCTCTGCTTCCCCCATGTCCCAATTCACCCAATGACTTTTCCCTGGAAACACAGCTGCATTTTTGCCCAGATCTCCTCTCACCTGGACTGTGTGGGCGCCACCTCTCACCATCCCTCCGTGACCCAGCCAGTCGCCAACCTCCATCATCATCTTCCCCATTCTGTTCCTCCCTGAAGATGCGCCAGTTCTCGCTCTCAGAGCGTA
Organism: Indicator indicator; assembly: GCF_027791375.1. Classification (NCBI taxonomy): domain Eukaryota; kingdom Metazoa; phylum Chordata; class Aves; order Piciformes; family Indicatoridae; genus Indicator; species Indicator indicator. The sequence goes on along the minus strand of NC_072022.1, from coordinate 14,039,072 downwards.
TAAACTCGTGCTTCCTCCCCGTTGTTGCTGTCCCACCTTCCTCAAAGTTTGGTCTCACTGCAAAAAAAGCACATGCCAAGTCAACATGCACCCCTGTTTTTAGGTACCTAGAAAGAAAAATGTTGAAATCTTGTTTCCTTAGAGGCAAAAATGCACCAGAATTGGTGACAGGATGAAGAGAGGTTAAGGAAAATCTTCCACATCCCTAAACACCTTGGGGTGGAAAGACTGGGAAAAGCAAAACAAAACCTACAAAACCAACCAAACAAAACCCACCACCACACCAAAAAAAAAAAACAGAACACAAACCCACACCTAGAAGAATGCAAAGCATACAATAAGCTATTACATGGATAGGAAAAACAGAAAAATATGACAAGAGACACACTAAAGAATAATAGGAATACAGGAAACTGTAAACATCACATTTTATACATAGCAAACATACTTGCTATTTCTGCAATAAAAAGAATGAGATCTATGTATTTGATCCAATATGATGCATGGTGTTCTTGCGATATTTTAAGAGACTGAAAATTCAAAATAGGATTAAGACTCAAAAAAGAAACACATAGTATTAACATTATCCTGAGTCCATCTTCTAGAGAGCCAAGGTCAGCATATTCAGTTAGAAGAAAATCTAGTCAAGCTCAAGGATGAGTCTATCAGAGGTTTAAGAGTTAAGATAGTCTTTTAGTTCCTAATTTACATTAAAATAAAAATAAAATATAAAAATCTCAAGTACTTAACAAACAGCAACACTGCCATAAAAGGATGATGTAAATACTTTATAAAATTTATAAAGATCCCACATTAAACACCAGTAACTCAGGCCAAGACATACATGCTGCTTTCACTGTTGATTCATCCTGACAATGATACTTCACCTCCAAAATTGCTAGCTTCAAGACTTCTGGGTTTTCTATTTCCTTCAACATTTAGCTGTGTAGCACCAAAACTCTCACAGAAATCACTGTGACACCACTTCTTTGCTGATGCTATTGACCAGTGTTAATCTGAAACTGTGTAGTTATCTTCAAAAACAAAACCAATGAAACTCAAGTACTAGAGACAGATATACTTAATTTTGCTTCTTTCAGTCTTACGATGATACTTGGTGAAGATTGTATGCCTGCTTGCTTAGGAAAAAAGCAAGCGTGACTATGCACTAAGATTGCTGGGGTAGAAAGGGATGGTTTTAAGAATTCAGTTTAGGAAGGATAGGAGACTACATTCCCCTTTCTTTGTATCATGCAGAATTTCAGTCAGTGAACAAATTGAAGAAAATCTGAAGAACGAACACTTGAAATTCTACAGCATATCAAACCCTCTATGCAGAGCTCCAATATTCTTCCTACATAGAGATAGCGCACTCTGGAGACAGGAAACAGTCTTTGGACTCGGCACATATCTTGGAGAAAAACAAATATCCCTTCTGCAAGATCTCAAAACACTGGAGGGAGAAAAAACCATCAACAACAAAAAACAACCACCACTACATAATCGTTCTCCAGCTCAAAATTTTCCACAGTATATTGTTTTAGAGAGGGACTACACTGAAAGAGTAAAGGTGGAATTCAAGCCAGAGTACTAAACCCAAGAAGTTTCCTATTTCCCATGCTCCAGGTTCACATAAAATCCTTTTACCACTGCCACAGGAACAAGTTTCTACAAGAATTCTCAAGATAGTAGGGCCCCTGACCCATCAGACAGGTGAGGCAGGAAACATTTAAGATACAAGACTTCTTCCACCCTGATGACTACAAGTGACTAGAGGCCCTCAGAAAGGTTAACTAGACATACCTCCCTCCAGTTGTTTTTACACAAAGAGCTGAAGTGCACCAACTAAAGTATATCATCAGTACCAACAGGCAATCTAAGCTATCCAGATACACCTTTACTTCATTGAAGAGAAGGAACATCTGGCTAAAGACCACTTCTGCACTTGCTGGGCTTTGAGAACAAAGTATATTTTGGGAAGTCACTGGCAATACTGGCTCTGAATAAATCTAAACTGCTGAGACATTCAACTCCTTTCATTTGGTAGCGGCGACATTGACAAATTTACTTATCTAGAATGGATAAATCTTTGCAGATGAAGGTCAACCACACTGCAGAATCAAAGAACGGTAGGGGTTGGAAGGAACCTCTGGAGGTCATCTAGTCCAGCTCTCTGCTGAAACAGGTTTGCCTAGAGCAGGTTGTACAGGAACTCATCCAGACAGGTTTTAAATCTCTCCAGATAAGGAAATTGCACAACCTCTCCGGGCAGACGCTTCCAATGCTCCAGCACCCCCAAAGTAAAGAAGTTTTTCCTTATGTTAGGCAGAAAAACCACATCATTTTCCCATATCTCACAGAAAATAAACAAAGGCAACAAGCTACACAGAAAATCTAAGATTGGGGGACACTGCTTGTTTGTTGTTTTTTTTTTTTTTCTTCTTCTTTTCCAAAGTCTGAAAAAAGTTACACAGAAGAGTGCAACAGGAAGTGCAGGGAAGCCTCTCAGGATTGCTCCCTGGGTGGGCTTCATGCAGGTGAAAAACAGAGCCAAGTCAGCTGAAATTAAAACACACACAGGAGATAGGACTGAAAGGTACTCATTTGCTATTTTTCGACTAGGAAAGTATTATTTTCGGAAATTTATCTGTTCTTTTCAAAATTCACAGCTACTACCTGACACTCATTCAGTAGCATTTATTTTAGACTCTACAAATTAAGGAAAAATAGATGTTATCTCTTTCAATTGTTAATAAGTTAGGACTGTGGAGACTGCTCTATAACACTAGCAAACTGTCAGCTCATAGACTGTTTTGCTCTTCCGAAAAAACAGTTTTGGGAAAGAAGGTTACCTGAAGTACACTGTGAAGCGTACTTTGCTACTGAATATGCGTATGTTCTTCACCTCCCTGCAGAAATATTCAAGCTACAGGCATACTCAGATTGTTTTTAGTGATTAAGACAACTTGTTTTACCCCCAAAAACTAAACTATGAAAGTTTTGAGCTGGTTTTGCTTCCAATAATTAAACTATCAAAGTCAAGTTTTATATTCTGAACTTGCAGAAAATGGCATCCCCATTTGCTACTGTGAAGTTTGAAACATCTTAACAGTGGTGACAAAACATCAAATGCTTTTTGTTAACATGAGACCCCAGTGGGATCCTGCCCCTCCTCTGATTTTAAATTCTACAGCATTAGAAATCTAAGAAACTACTCAAACGGAAGGAAACAGTATTACATTCATCTGAGGATGGTATCACCTGTGATACTGAAACTTTCCTAAGCACAGCAACACTTCAGTGTGATGTATCAGATGATCGTCCTGATGCCACACATCAGGGGAATTAAAGAGAGAAAATACAGTCCACAGTAACATGCTTACTTTTTGTACTACTGGGACACCATACCAAGCAATATTCAAAGACAGCAAAGTACTTTCAAAGCAGATCTGGCATTATGTATGCTATCCGGTCACAGGTTAAGGATGAGGAGAAAAAAAAACAAAACAAAAAAACCCCCCACAAGCTACCCAGGACACAGGTAACAACAAGCTGTATAAAGGAATACTCCTACAGCTTACATCTAAGTTCATAACTTCCAAAGTCCTAGCACATTATCTTTGCAAACTCTTTGTAGAACTGAGAACACTCATTTCACCTGAAATTACTTAGGTCACAGAGTCAGTATTTGGCAACGTTTTTAGGATGAAAAAAACTAAAAAGCAATGTATGAGATTTTGCCTTGGACTAATTGACTGGACTTCCTGAAGAGAAGGAGCAGTAAAAGGGCACCTCTGTTCAAGTCTGTCACAAAGCCAGCAATGGTGTTTACAGGAAACTTCAGATAGAGCCTAGTGGTATACTGCCAAAAAAACCCTACAGCTGTGCAACACTGGCTTGGAAGTGTGAAGAACAAGACTGAGATTCTGGGACCTAGCCCCATGGCAAGATGTTTATGAAGAGGAGTTATTAACAGAATGGTAAATCACTTCTGTTCTCCATGCTGTCTCTCCATGTTTCCTGTGACACGCTCACTGGAGAGAATTAACAGGCAAGCAGTGATGGACAGCAACACTGTTTCCCCAGAGGAGGCAAAAAACTAGGAGAGTCTATTAAGTGTTCTGACTGGCTTTCCTCTTTCTGCTGCCTGCTACACATTTCTATAAGAACAGGATACAAAGAACAACCTTTGCACCTGTTTTTTTTTTTTTTTCTAAAGAATTCAAAGAACTTTGCCTAGATGTGCAATTCTGTAGCTCACTCTACAGAAGAATAAAACAAATGGCCTTAGGATGGTGTTTCCAAAGAAGTGCTACCTTCTCATTAGGACAGTATTTGATGTGCTAGGGGCATCATGAAGTGACTCACTTGTAAGTAAAATCAGTAACAGAGATCAGAAATTCTGCTGCCTATTTCTAGCTTCACATTTTCTCTCCATAACCCTCAAAGACATAATACTAAAACATCACTCCGTATCTTTTTTCCCCACCCTTCTGGCCATTATCCTACAAGAAAGACATTGAGGTGCTGAAGCAGGTCCAGAGCAGGGCAATGAAGCTGGTGAAGGGTCTAGAGAACAGGTCTTCAGAGAGGCAGCTGAGGGAACTGCCATTATTCAGTTTGGAGAAAAGATGGCTGAGTAGAGACTTCCTCACTCTACAAAACCCTCAAAGGAGGTTTTAGCAAGGTGGGGGTCAGTCCCTTCTGCTTAGTAATAAGTGACAGAACAAAAGGTAACTGCAGAATCATAGACTGATAGGAGTCAGAAGGGACCCCTGGAAATCGAGTGCAACCCCGCTGTTACCACAGCTTCATCTAGAGCAGACTTCACAGGATCATGTCTAAGTGGGTTTGGAAAGTCTCCGAAGAAGGAGACTTGACAACCTCCCTGGGCAGTCTGGTCCAGTGCTCCAGCACACGCAATGGTAAAAAAGTTTTTCCTAAGTTCAAGGGAAATCTCCTGTGTTCTAGTTTGTGCCTGTTTCCCTGTCTTATCACCAGCCACCACTGAAAAGAGCCCAGACCAACCCTCATGACCTCCACCCATTAGACATTTATGTTCATTTGTAAGATTCTCTCTGGTTCCCTGGTGTTGATGGAAATGGTTTAGCACCAGATTTGGTGCAGTTAGACAATGACTGGACTCATGATCTTCGAGGTCTTTTCCAATCAAAATGCTTCTACGATCAATTGTCATGAGTATGGGTGAATCTGCAAATTCAAAAGGAATGAACAGAGTTTAATTCTATAACACACACACACACATCCCCCTGGAAATCACATACTGTAGCTATTTCAGCTGCTGTACAATCTTGTTAGCTTCTCAATTCATTCAGATGAATCAGATTAGACAACTTATGTATGGAAACCATGCACATTATACAGTAGAAAACATGGTTTGTAAGAAAATATTGCTGGTGAAAAAAAAATTAAATCCTACTTATTAATAAAATAGGCTGTCTGTAGTAAAAATTCAATTTTGCCAAAGCAGAGAGGAAAGGACGAAGGGCAAGCCACAGCGCTCTACAGGCTTGCCACAGAAGTGGGAGTCCCCCTGCACTAGAATCTTTGCCTTGGTTCCGAAGGTCACACTATGCCTATGAATTTTCTGTGCTGTGCCTGAACATGTATTAAAATTTTCCATACTAACGAATTAAAGAATTAATGTTTTGCAATTGCAGGAGGAGGGGGAAAGGTAAAGAAAAAATATTAGGGAGGATTTTGTTTCCTAAGCAGGGAAGTCTACATTAATAATTTTCCCAGCAGGCCTTCAGTAGTTTTATTGCAAACAACCATAGCCTTTGTTTCTCAGATCCTCTTACATGTGACGTTCGATCAAAGACCTCACATCAGCAGCTCACCAAGGAGCAGGGTGGGGGGGGGGGAAACAAAACAAAAAAACCACCACAAAAACGCATGAAAGAGCCACACTACAAAGCTGTCCTCAGAGTTCCATTTAGGAGTGCAGCATGCTGACTATTCCATGCAGCTGTTCAGCTAAAACATCTTCCCTAAATAACTCTTCTCATTTGATAATTGAGAGAAAATACCTCAAGTGACTGTGGTTTTGTTTGCCGCACAGAATCAGCAACCCACCTAATCTGCAGTGTTTCATTCCTAGGCTTTAGCAAAATCCTGTGATTAATTCCATGTTTTCACAAAGGAGCAATGTGGAGATGGAAGAGAGAGTGCCAAATCTACAGCTTCTGACCAGCATTAAGCTACAGTTCAGCAACACCCACCAGAGACCATCGGCTGTACAATTAGCTGCAGCCTACCTTTCTGTTAACATCAACACTCGGGAGCTCACGATCTAATGGGAAGAGGAAGTGGCACTGACAAGCAGCAAGACACAAGAGTTTTTTTCACCCAAACTGCAGCTGACACTGGTTAGGAAAAAGGTATGGGAGAACAGTGTGTTTTTCAGCAGCAATACGGGAACATTTTCCATTCATCTCTTATAGGGGAAGTGTGGCCTTTTCAATTTTAAGATTATACAAATCTAGAAAATTATCTTTATTAACGAGGTGAGGGGGAAGGCACCCCTTCTCCAAGTAAGTTTGAGGATTTCTCCTTGGCTGCTAAGGGTTTGTGTTGGGTAAAAAAATGCTCCTAACAAACCAGCATTCTTTTCCACATGATCAGAGCTAACCAGCCCCCCTGCAGGCAAAATGACCAATCAAATCAGCTTCAGATGAAAAACAACCTCCCCCCAGCACTATAAACACAGGAATGAGACATACAAACCCATTTTTAATTTTTTTTTCCCTTAAAAAAAAAAAAAAAGAAAAAAAAAGAACCCTACCAACCATTTGTGGGAAGTTTTCTCGCCAGTGCTGGGACCAATACACAAGACCAACCCAGTTCTTCTCCTGGAGTCCAGGTATTCCCCTTCTCCAGCATATAAATCCTTCAAAGACTGGTAAGTACCCAAAACAATCTTAATGTTTTCTTTTTCTTATTGCACTATTACAAATTCTTCTGTCATTCTTTAATCAGATAAATTAAAGCTGTTTTCAGGGCATAACATTTATTTCCAAAGCATGCTAAACCAAGCATCACCTTAAAATGGTTTCTGACTTCCCCCCTTGAAAAAGAACATGCTGTCTCAGATGACCACAGCTAACAGCATACAGAGCAAATCCAAAGTCATCATGCAGTATTTTTTGAAAAGGTTTTCAAGACAAATAATGGCCAAACGTTACAAAAAAAGTCATCTCTCTCCTTCTTGCTGCATCCATTACAACTCAACATTTAACTTCGGGTCCATCACAAATTGAAGAAATGACCTTCACCTCTTCAAGCCTACTTCTACTATCTATAATTTTCTCTCATGCCTTCAATCATTTTCAATCAATGCATTTTGTTTATGGACACACTTTGGGCTAATGCTGCTGCCCAGGAAACCAGGTATGGGCATCAAGTATGAACTCCAATATCTTGGAAAACGCAAGTCATTCCAGACAAGCCACTGGGAAGTCTGTATCACATACACGCAGAACTGCTCTTTAAAATCAGCAATTTCCACAAGTGGGTGTCAGCAGACTTCTATTACTACAGCCTTCAAAATCCTCCCTCTTAATGGTAAATTTACTCCTCCATTAACAATACTTGATTTTGCATTTAAGTTTCTCTATAAGGATTCCATACCTACCAGCATATTTTAAAACCTCAAACAACATTTAAGCAAAGTCCTGGTAAAGCTCTTCTTCATCTCTAAAGGTGGCCAGGCTAGTCGGTCCACTCAGATGCTACTTCACAATCAAGAATTAGGGTTCATATGGATCCTCACAGCATTTTCAGCATATTAAACGACGTGAAAATACATCATACACTAAACAGAGCATTACAGATGTTACTAAAAATCAAGTATGTAAGTAGCCTTGCTTTCTGTACCATAAAAAAATGGGGAAAAAAAGACCTATTTTTCCATTTTACCAAAATTTTGGTGGTAGTGTTTTGGTTTGGGGTTTTTCCAAGCAATCTTTAGTAAACCATTACAGAAAGGCAAAAGCATGAGCTCTTGCATCCTACACTCTGTGGCACCTGCTTTGAAAAGTATACCTGGAGGTCAAAGTTCCCATTTTTACAACATTTTTTATATAGAGAGAGAGTCCTGAAAACTGCTATCTTAATTCTGCAGACTGCTCCGAAATAAAACTTGTCACAAACAGTTCTCCTCCATCTCCATGAAGCAATAGCTCCAAACCTAACAGACAAAAATGTCTACTAACAGCTGCAGCATAAGCTTTTAACAAAAGCAGTTAGAACAACTGAATTAATTCCTACATTTCTAAGATTGCCCCCTAACATAAGCTATATGATCAGGTCATGTCATGAGTATTGAAAACACCTTCATTTTCCAATATCCATGTCAGAGCACTTCAAAGATTGCCATCCAATCTAACAAACGATGCTGAGATTTTAATGAGACGAAGGTGCTTTTAAAAGAACAGGGAAAACTTTAGTTAGCTGCAAAGTGCAGAGACAGCCTCACAGCTGAATGATCAGAGACAATGTTCAAATCTGAAACCAGTACAAGATTATGTGGATCCAAGTAAAGAGGGAATGTATACATTCCCAGAGGGGCATGCCAGCACCACTTGGGTTCTAACAGATCTTCAAATTATGCTCCACCTGTAAGCAATGTTTTGCAGTTACTCCCAACAAACAGCAGATCTTCTTGACTCCTTGGCTGTCATGACAAAGCAGTGCACTTTAAACTGCCTCAAATCCCTTCCAAGGTCAATTAGAAGAGATTTTACAAAAACACCTACTGGGCAGGTAAGGCAGCACTGAAGAAGTCTGCCCTGAACACAGTTTCACATAAAGACCTTCACAGTCCTAGAAAGGTTGCAGGTGCATTAGCATACTGAGCTGAAACCAGAGTGTGTCAACTTCAAATGCCTTCAAATGAGAAAGAAAAGGAAACGGAAATGAAAACACTGGTGCAAAGGAGTCACTCTGTAACCCTCCCAGAGTCTTAACAGCTGAGCTTCTGCTGATGGCAGAAAAGCTGAGCAAGAGGAAAGTAACGTGGTGGCATAAAGCAGCAGTGTAAGAAAGCTGTTACTACACAAGGGTGATCATCTCTATCACAAAGGCAAAAGTGCAGGAGATCAGTGTGCTGGGTCATGAATTTCAGAAATGCAAGCAATATCCTCAAGCTGCAAGGCAAGGTTTTATTGCACATAAATTAGCTAGCCAGGTCAGTTTAGAACCTGTCTGACTGGCAGGGAAAATGAAACTGTGACATTTAGTTAAAGTAGTACTGAACCCAATTATGATCATCTTACATGAGCACTGAGAAGAAAGAGGTCAGAATGAGCAACAAAGATGGTAAAAGATTTTTAAAAAGCTCAGGAATGACATTCGCACCACAGTTGGTTAGACCTATCTAAATTTCAATAGACTGGAAACAGGAAGGATTAGATACACTGAATGAATTATAAAAGATTGGTCAGCATGCCAAAAGACACCTAGAAAAGTCATAACTGATGGTTTCTGTCTTCCCAGGCAGGGGCTATCGGCTGGGAGATGGAGGGAAATGGAACACTCCAAAGCTACAACAGTTTCACAGGTCAAGAAACAGGGGAAGCAAAAACAGACAAAAAGCATAACATAAGGTTAAGAGATCATAGTAGACAAATCTGAATTTGAAACACAGTATGCCTGTTTTCTCCAACAAACAATGCAGAATTTAAGTCAAAGCCGAATGCCTTTCCCAAAACATACACTGTTCAAAACTGGAATTTATGTGGGGATACCAAGGACCACACCAGGCAGGGGATCGGATCAGATGGTCCAAACTGCACTTTACAACTTCATTAATTTCTCATTAACAAGGAAAGAAGGTATTTGTACTTCTTAATAGAGAGGGCAAGGCAAGGAGCATGCAAATTCAAAGTCTGATCTACTCTTAGGTTGGTTCTGCTTTTGAAAACACTGAGGACTTATCCTCCAACCCAAGAAAACTATTTCTCACAGGGCAGTTGTTCTTTCACCTTTTATTCTAAGCCAAATGGCTTTGCTCTCGGAGCCTACTTGCAGTTTCTTACTCATTTTCCCACCTTCGGAAAAGGCTCTTAAAGCCATCAATACCTTTGCAAAAAAAGTTTCAGAACTCAAGCTGACATCCTTACAATGCTCTCACCGCCATCAAATTAGATACCTAATATTTTCAACAACTCTAGACAAAAAAAAAAAAAAAAAAAAAAAAAAAAAATCAAAGGCCTGTATCAAATGAGACCACAGCAGTAACCTAATTAACCTCAAGAGGCAAATTCTGGAAGTCTCAAGCACCAGAGACAGAGGACTGTTGTGCACATTCTGCTGGGGTCTAATGCAGTTTCTCAAGCACCTTCAAAATCTGCCAGTAATGAGCCCACCTTCATTGAAAAGATGCCAAACAACCTGACACTGAACACCAACCACATCTTTTTCAGAGCTTTCAGTGATTCATCAGCACTCTAGAAAGCCCTTTCATCAAAACAGACTCTGCAACGCTGGTAGCATTCTGCTCCAAGTAGTCTGTGGTGCTCTGTAGAAGATCTGAAGTGGAGCCCAGAACAATGGACCACATTAAGTATATTTTTTCCTTTTTCTCTGAATATACTAACACTGTAGAAAAGGCTTTTGTCACCAACCAGTCATCACCAGATTAATTCTCACAGCATTACATTTGTTTTGCAAACCCAAATTACTTGGAGGCTACGAAGCAGAGGCTACCCTCAAGTACCATGAAAATTTACACAAACTAATTTTGTTTTTTTTGTTGTGGGATGGTTTGGTTTTATTTTTATCCAAGAATCCATTACATTTACACCGAAAGACATTATGTTCTGAGCATTCTCCCCACCATCCTTCCCATTCAGAGACATCCATTTTCAAGCTCCTTCAAGATGTCCTAAAGAGCTCTTCTAAACCAGACTCTGCTCTACAGACAAGTCACTAATCACCAGGTTCCTGAAGCATTTAAAACTGCATTTAAAACTATTTGCACCTTATGGTAAAATCTGTAGCAATGCAGCAAGACTGAAAACTGTCAGAGAGCTACCGAATAGACCAAAGATCCAACTCAAATGAAAGCTATAAACTGAATGGATTATGATCAGAATCCCCCAAGAAAAGTAGCCCTGTACTACTAACCAGGAGAATCTCAGTAAGCACACAGGAAACTGTTTCAAAATATTCCTTTCAGGAGATAGGAATTGGAAAATAAAAATTAGAGGAAAACCACTGACTTCTACTCAAGTTATCATCTCCTCTACCTCCTTTGATGACAGCATGGATAGAAGAAATATCTGCATGGCTATGAAAGGCAAAAGAGAATATTCTGAAATTACTAAAACTTGGTATCAAGATCAAACAAACAGCCACAAAAACTGCTGGCTTACGAGATCAAAGATCACAAGAAATATTTTTACCTTTCATAAATTCATTATTAATTCAGTTCAGGATCCTCAGATGATGCAGTTCAAGATAGAACTAAGGTGGTGGGGTGGTAACAATCGAGTTTCTCTAGTTTGTTTGTACACTTCTATCATATACTTAAACAGCTCTAATTCAGAGAAAGGTCAAAGTTGATAGGAACTATGGATAATTATGATTTGCAGAATTTACATAATTTTTTGAAGTCTGTTCTACAAACAAGCTTCCTCACAACCTACTTCAGGTAGGCTGCACACATTACCAAGTCTCTATTTTACAAGAACTCAGATTTAATCTGCCCCAGGAGTATTTTAAATGTTCGGTATTTATAAAATACATGGATTTGAGTGACCAGTGTAACTTCAAAGACACTCAGCATCTCTGACAAGTTAGGCAAGCTTTGAGGTTTAAAGGGAAACAAAGGGGTCTAACATGTCAAATACCTACAAGTTTCCATTTTGCATCCCACAATGCAATTCCATCCCCTGGTTATCATACATTTGTGCTTTCCTGGTTTGGGTCAGGAACAGGCTCATCAGAGAGGTGGTTCAATTCCCGTCCCTGGAGATGTTTAAAAGAGGCAGAGATGTGGTGCTGAAGGACATGGTTTAGCACCAGACTTGGTAGAGTTAGATAATGGTTGGACTCAATGATCTTAAAGATATTTTCCAACCAAAATAATTCTATGATTCTATGCCCTGAACACTATAATTCTGCTTAACTAGACATGGTGTGAGCAGTCAGAAGCCATTTCCTGAGCTAGAAACTCTGAAAAGGGCTACTAGGTAAACTACAGCATTTCCATAAAATGCATAAGCATGTTAGAGAAGTAGTAACAATTAGCATTTCCACAGTACTGTTAGTAGTATTCATAGTATGACTGGTAATCCATTATACTCTGATAAAAAGAAGTTACCAAAACAAATTATCAGGCAAAATTCAGTTTCTTTCCAAATACAGCATGCCTAATCCCATCCCACTCACCCTTAAAGAATTTAAGCATGTGACTCAAATGGAAATTTAAGGAAGGTAAACTATGAAAGTTGTATTTAAACAACTAATTAAAGCAAATTTGAGAAGTAGCCTGATTTTTAAACAATCATTTTCAGCAAAGTATTACCACAAAAAAGTGGTAAATTCCTCTCCAGGCTCCTGACTTAATCTTCTCTGGATTGCAATGTATAAGCCCTCCTTTGTTGGCTGCTGTATTTCAACCCCTGCTGATGTGTCAAAAATTGTGAATGTTAGGCAGAATACAAATATGCTGCATAGTATCATGCTTTCTCCTTTTTTCTCTCATATATAGAAGATGACAACACATGAGATAGAGAGCAATAATACCAAATCCAGTGCTCCCCTCCTGACCCAAAGATACCTGAGGATGGTGACCAAGGATGGACACAGCACATTCCAGATGGATGGTGCCCAAGGAAAAGGTCTGGCATACCTCCGGGATGCATGGGGAATACTAATGGACATGCGCTGGAGATGGATGATGGTGGTCTTCTCTGCTTCCTTTGTCATTCACTGGCTAGTCTTCGCAGTGCTTTGGTATTTGCTGGCTGAGATGAATGGGGACCTGGTGCTGGACCATGATGCTCCACCTGACAACCACACTATATGTGTCAAGTACATCACCAGTTTTACAGCTGCTTTCTCCTTCTCACTGGAGACGCAACTCACAATTGGTTATGGCACTATGTTCCCAAGTGGGGACTGTCCCAGTGCTATTGCTCTGCTGGCAATACAGATGGTCCTTGGGCTCATGCTGGAAGCCTTCATCACAGGTAATCCTTCATATTTAATCTTTAAATAGAATAGATGTGTAACTATTAAATTTAAGAAATGGAGTCAGAAATGAAACAGTGATCATACTGATATCTGAAAGAACAATTAAGTCAGCCACTACAAGGATGATGAGATTTTAGATAGAAGTAAAATTTAAACACCTCCCATTAACAAAAGACAGAAATTAGGTCACGTCAAGACTTGGACTTGAGAGTTCCACTATTCGTTGAGAAATACTCGTCACTATCTATCACTGTGTCCCACATTTCTTATACCATTCTCTCTCCAAGTTGTTTTTCAATGGAGTTACAACGCTTTCATCAATTTGTTTTAAGGTTTACTTTTGTCTAGCTGAAGTGTTTTCACTGATCTTCAACTCAACGTTTAAGTATTCCCCCTGTTTCCATGATATAATGAAAATGTTCAAAATGTCTGTTACAAAGTCTTTTAAGTTATTTCAAGTAACTTTCAGGTTTAAAGTATTTCAAAAGACTTTAAAAAATACATGTTAGTTTATTGTGTGTTAAGAGCAAGCTCCTGAAATATCAAGTACTACTGCCAACTGCAGTATATTGGTGCTCTCCTTCCTACAGCTCCAGTTCAATCTCCAAAGATTAGTAAGTTACCACAATTGAGAAAAAGCAGCATTGTAGAAAAGTTATGCTTTTTCAACAAAACTATGTTAGTGCTGTGCCAGCTTAGCAGTTTTCAAGCATGTAGGCTGAGGCTACAAAGATCATGTCTACACAAGCCAGCTTCTGTTCCTTTTGACTGTTTCGCAGGGCTCAGAGGCTGAAGGGAACTAACCCAGACACAGTGCCTGTACTCAGTTTTTTCTTTTCCTTGCTGTAGGTGCTTTTGTGGCAAAGATTGCCCGACCAAAGAATCGGGCATTCTCCATCCGCTTCACCCGTTCTGCTGTGGTGACGCACACCGAAGGGAAGCCATACTTGATGTTCCAGGTGGCCAACACACGCTCCAGCCCACTGACCAGCATCCACATTTCTGCTATACTTTACCAAGAACAAGAGAATGGGCAGCTGCACCAAACTAGTGTTGGCTTCCACCTAGACAGCATTACTTCGGATGAGTGTCCTTTTTTCATCTTTCCACTGACCTACTACCATTTAATCACTCCATCCAGCCCTCTGGCTGCTCTCCTCCAAAGAGAAACCACTCACCATTTTGAGTTGGTCATCTTTCTGTCAGCTGTGCAGGAGGGCACAGGAGAAATGTGTCAAAGGAGAACATCCTACCTCCCTTCAGAGATCATGCTGCACCATCGCTTTGCCTCTGTGCTAGCCCGCAATGCCAAAGGTGAATATCAGATCAAGATGGAGAATTTTGACAAGACTATTCCTGAGTTCCCAGCTGCAGCTGACTCAAAGAGTCCAAAAAGAACTGACAAGGAGATCCGCATCAATGGACAGCATGCCGACAGCTTCCAGCTCTCTGAGACTGGCTTCACAGAATAGAGAGAACAGACTTTGGACTCTCTGCCTTTTTTTTTTTTTTTTTACATTAAACTTTCAGGTTCCATTTACAACCTTCCTTCCTTGCCTTCTGCCATCTTCTAGTGATCATTCTCTTATACTCCCATCTTTTTGATTGCAACACGATATGCAAAGAGAACAGATATGTCCATACAAGCTGAGGAGAGGCTGGATTAATCAACCAGGACAAAGTCAAGTACAAGAATCACAGTACTAATTCTTGGAAATTAAAAGAGCTACCTGCTGAATTCACCCGACTATGATTAAAGCCGCACTGACCCTGAAAGGAGAGACCTTCAAAACTCCCAAGCTGACCTAAATCACAATTAACCAGTTCATGACAAAATGGAGAACACAATACAAGAGAAAAATCTCGGTTAAAACCAACATAGGCTCATTCAGTACATGTATTAGTTCTGGAATAAGTAACTCTGTTCTTCCAAGATCCTAGTTTTTCTGTTCTCTTAACTCTTTGGGGATACAGAGTTATATCCATTTTCAGATGGCTGAATTCACTCTTAAGAAGTACTGCCAATCTCTCACGGCAGAGAAAAGCACTCTTGCTGTGCTTATTAAGCTAAATTGTAAATACTAACTGTAGCTCTTCATTCTGCCAAATAAGAGAGTATCTCATTTGAAGACAGGTCTATGAAGACACTATCAAAAAAAATCTTGATGTATATGACAAATGCTGCAGTGGAATATTTTCATATTTGGAAACACTGAATAACTTATTTAGCAGTGAAAAACAGACTTTTCTAAATTAACTGCTGTATTTTTTAAAAAATGATCATGCATTCAGCATGTTCTCACCTTTGCGCTGCTTGTTTCAAGTAGATCTGACCCAGAAGGATGCACAATATACACAAGAAGTAGAATTGTATCCATTTATATTTTATGCTTTTTAACATCAATATTTGCCTGTACACACAGCACAGAAGTATTTAGATATGTGAATTGATTTTAAAATAAAAAAATAAAAACAAACTATGCCTGATACTTCTGTATTTGAGTGCCTCATCAATCTTCTGCAATTAAGAGACTGTTCTGAAGCGCCTAAATAATTTAAGAAGCTAAAGGATAAACAGAATGATGGATAGTGACTTCCAAGCTCTCAACAAAAGCAGTGCCTACTTACATGTTCATACTTGAACAGCCCAGTATCAAAATAAAGCAAAAGTTTTCTTTCAGAGGTAAAAGATGCTTCCCAGAAATCAAAATTACATAAATAGCAACTTCCATTGACCACAGCATCACACACTACTGAATAGGTTTCCTTCTCACTTCACTGAAGTGATGAGCAGCAGGAAAGATGGTCTCAAGCTACCTGATGAGATAGTGTTTAACTAAATTGTTATTAAGTCCCTAAACTATGTTAACTGACGTGTTCACAACCCAAAAGAGGCTAGCAAAGAGTCACTTTGCTTTAGGGTCTAGGGAGAAGGGAAGCAGCCCCATAGAAACATTTCAAACAAGGAAGGGGAACAAGACAGAGGGCCCACTTTTCCATGACAATTCAGCTCTCCTTCCAGGATTGTTCAAGTATTGCCTCATCACATTCCAGACCTCAGACAGATTTGGTTTTATCACAGCTACTCCCCAAATACCTTCTATGTAAAAGCTTTCATGAACACTGTGAAATCTTGGAGAGCAACACACTACCAAATTACACTGCCTTCATCCCTACTTCTCCTACTGAGCCACACACAGCCTAAAGATCAATTTCCACCCTCCAAACAGTACCAACAATTTTCAAGTATTCCTTGCAACTGGTATTTCTACCTTCTCTACAAGACAAGACAATCTTGTAGAGTTCTACAAATTAAGAACCAATGCAAAAGCAGTAGTAAAGATCCCTGTACCAGGTCTGAAATAACTGTTTATGGAAAAAAAGCAGCATTCTGCATGAGAAATTGTTTTCCCCATCTATCACTCCAGTCTCAGACAAACCAATTGTTTTAAAATTCAGATGCACAATCCCAACAGGACAGCCCTATACATCTCACCATCTAGAGCAAAAGCTATAAAAAGCTGTTCCAAATTTCAATTAACATCTAAATCAAAGTGTGGGCTGCTTCATTTGCATCTTACTGACCTGATAGTTTAAAGTTGTCCTGTTTTTAAAATAATTTTCTATGTATACATTTGGTTTAAAGGGAGGTACAACTGCAAGTGTAAAGAAAAAAAATGTTTAGTACACACTCAATGCAATCTCCAAATGTTGTCTTTTGGAATGTAAAGCTAAAGAATACTACATAAGTAAATTGGACAAACACAAATGTGTAGTTACTTCAGAACACCTGCAGAACAAGGGGTAGACAAAATAGTTCCAGAGAACTGGCAAACCATGGATGTCTGATAAGACACTGTAAATATGCCATGACCCAAACTGGAATACAAGCCTGGAAAAATTGCTGATGGGCCCTGCTGCAGTGCTCTGCACTCCATCCTTTGACTGAGACTGCAAGAGCTGATGATGAACCTTCTTTGGATGTACTTCTTGCTGGCAAATTTGGGAAGAAAAACAAGCAAGGCAGAGTAAGGGAAAGTGCAATTCAAAGAAACTCAACATCTTTTTCTATACTCATTCGAACACCCTTTTTATAGTCAAGTTTGTTCTAACCTAACAAAAAAAAAAAAACATACATTGCATAGAGCTCAGTCAGGTTCCACAACTGACTTACTAAATGTCTTGTTTAATCTACATTGTAGTTATTTACTACCAGTGTGTAACTGCTGGTAACTAATGAAATCCTCTCAGCTACTGAACTGGTTTTAGTCAAGAGGCTTCACAGAAAATTAAGCAGCTTTTGTGCAGTTCCAAAAAGGCAGCTGTGATCTAAAAATCCACTTGCTCATTTTCTTTGCTAATGGTCTCACCCTTCCAGAAGCAATTTGGGCACTCAACGAATTCTGTCAGACCTGTGAGTCTCCAACAGAAACTTGCAAATACTTTGTGCATCTTCATACCGAAACTAGGAACAGATACTGTTTATGCTGAGAATCAGTCAAATGTGATCTCGCTGTTGGACGCATTGAAAAAGAAATCATTAATTTTTAAGAACAGTATATTGATCATATATGAGAAATAATTATGTTGAAGGTCTGCTACTTTTTTTAATTTCATGAATTTTAATTGAGAGGTTCTTACACTGTCATCTATTATGAATGCCCAGGAGAGTTTAATATTTGATCTCTTACTAATTCTGTAATGTGATCACCCAGAACAAAGGATATGAAATGGCTGGCAACTCAGGAAATTATGTAATTTGAGGCTAATCCAAGGCTTTATGAAAGAGCAATATAAAAATGAAGTACAAGAAAAAAATCAGAGAACAAAATCCTAAACAAAGGAGTTTATCCAGGGTAATAGAAACCAATATATACACCTGCTAAAGCAGGTCAGCCTGACTTAGAAACTGCATGTCAGTTCACTTGAACGCTTCTACTGCTCTGTGTGCAATACCAGTGCTTGGTTTTATATGGGACTTACTCTGGCACACCTGTGCTCACCCTGCAACACTCAGAACAATTTGTCATTTGAAAGCCTTCATATAGCACTAACCATTTACTCATTAACCAAGGACTTCTGTTAACATTTTTGTGCTCTCGACCTTATTTCTCTCTAAAGAGAAAAAATATTCTCCCACTTACTGGGACATTAACACAGAAGTATGCAAACAAAGTAGTATGGAAATTTAAGAAAGACTACAGGTCTCTTGCCTCTACCATACTATGCTACAGAATTTTTAGTAAAGATAGATCAAAATGGAAGAGAAACAGAACAAGATACTTAAGAAGAGAGATCAAGTACTACAGAAAGCTTTGTAATTTGAGAAAAAGCATATCACCCCTCACAGTAAAACAGGACTTCTAACAAGACACACAAAGACACCATCCCCTCTAGAAAACAGTTCACAGAAAATGTGTGAAGTCCAAAGTCTACAAACAAGACATGCTCTATAGTAGCTGGCCCATTATCCCCCACATTCAGGCAGAATCATTAAATCATATAATTGTTTATGTACAAAGAGACCTTTAAGATCGAGTCCAACATTCAATCCAAGACCACCATGGTCTTTAAACCATGTCGTAAAGTGCCACATATACACATTTCTTTGCACATCTCCAGGGATGGCAACTCTACCGCCTCCCTGGGCATCCTGTTCCAATGCCTGACCACTCTTTCAGTGAAGACATTTTTCCTACTATCCAATCTAAACCTTCCCTGGCAGTCAACTTCATTGAGGACATCTAGCATACTGTAAACTATTCTCAGTTTCAACTGTGAAATACATCTCTCATTCTAAATTGGCATGCAATGTTTTTATCACAGTCAACCAGAAATGCGGTACATCCTGTAGTCTGGATCTGATAGCATTGTAATTTTATCACAACAGCAGAAAGGGGCTAAATAAGTAAAATAGAATCAGTTGTAGTATATACTACTTGCACATCCATTTGCCTTCTGTAAAAAACGCAGTCCTGAAATTTCAGTAGTATTTAATTTCCTTTTTTTTCCAGAAGGCTGCTGAATACAAAGTCCAAAGTTTCTCTACTGACATTTAAAGATGGACTAATCTGAAGTTGTTTTTAGAAGTAACATCTTTTCAAGGAAAACAAGCAACCTCTTACTTGTGTGTTAACTTTCAACTTAAAAGGTAGAAAAATAAAAGCACTCAAAGTATTTGAAAAATCAATTCTTACATGGAGAGAGGACTGGGAGGGCTTTCAAAACAAACATTAAGATTCTTAAGGCATGTGCCACCATGGTAGTCTCTCACCAAAAAAAACCCCACCAAAAATACATTGACAGCTAGAGCAGGGATTAAAATACATTCCTGTCAACTTTTAATTGCAGTTGAACAGATCATCTTTTGTTTGTCTTGAAATTCAACCTGTAATTGTCTTTTCTGACTTATGCTCTAACAATATGTTCAGCAAGAAGGACATTTAGCCAGGACTCCTTCAGCAAAGAACAAAATATTCTCTGGGTCCAAAAAACACAAGACTCGTCGTCACAGATTCACAGACTGCATTAGGTTCGAACAGATCAGCAAGCTTTTACTAGTTCACACACATGGAAAGATACCATGCAGAAAGGTCACACCAGAGAACAATCAGTGCATGATCCCAAGAAGAACAAAATCACTGCCGTTACCATATTATCAAGCTGACCAAGGAGAACTTCCTTGAATGTTCTTACCACACTCAGAACACATATTTTACCTAAATGGGTATGTTCCATCTCCAAGATGGCAACCCACTCCAACCCAAGTTCAGCTGAATGTTCAGATATACTGGGTCACAACTAAGGATCCAGTATTCTGCCTCAACAAGGCCAGTGTGAAGCATTTAAGAAACAGGAGAGGAATGGGAAAGAGTAGGGCCACATGATAACCTGAATGAACAGAAGACTTGTACGACAACTTCAACTAGTTTAATAGATAGTAAATCCATCAGCATGTGAACCTCAGAACACTGCTGCTAGAATGTACCTCGCAATATAGCAAGCATTCAAAAAAATTTCACAGCTTACATGATTCTGAAGCTCTAGGTACCAACATCAGGAATGTTTAAAAGCTGCACAGAAAAGACATCACCGCCCAGCACACCTGCTATCAGTACAGCCTGCTTTCACAGACATACAGGCATGTGGTTCCACCTCTAGATATTCCATCTTCACAAATCAAGAGAACCCACTTGGTGCAGCTTTCTCTAATCTACGACACTTAAATACCTAATTGTGAAAATAACACCAAAAAATGCTACTTGGAGAAAACATTTAGATAACCTGACACAGTGTCCTTAGTCCTGTATCAACAGCATACCTGGAGCAATAAAAAGGTTTATGTACATAAAGGTTCCTTCCCCAAAACGCACCCTGCTCCTCCCTCCCATTTTCTGCCCATACAGTGACAAAACCATACCTGGATCTTTTCGCCCTGGTTTTTCAAAGCGTCTGTCTCCCCTAGAAAGGCAGAATAGAAGTTTCAAATAAGATTTTAGAACTACTCCACTTATTTTAGGTATGGTTTTTTTTTCATTTGGGATGTTTTGGGGGGGTTGGGGTTTTTTTTTGTGGTTTGGGTTTTGGTTTTTTGTTTGCTTGTTTGGGGCATAGAGTTGTGGGGGTTTTGTTAGTTTTGGTTTACAGTGGGGCTTTTTTGGTTTTGTTTGGGGTATTCGTTGTTGAGGGTTTTTTTTTGTTGTTGTTGTTTGGTTTGGTTTTACCCCACTTGGTAGAAGGCTTTTTTTATAATCAGAGTTTGATAGATGCTATCTTTAAAGGTCCAAATGACAACTAAAATTTCCAGTAACACTAATACATACACAGCCTTTGGCAACTAGGTAAGTTTTGAAATATGACCCTGTGTACTGTTAACAAAATGGAGACTAAAACTGAAGCAAAACCTTTACCAACCTGTAATGTGATCTTAAAGTAGTTCCTTCTTCCCAGGAACTTGGCAGAAAAATTCTTTGCAAAAATGCTGTTTTACTTGCTCCTGACAGCTGTGTTTACCCCATCTTAGAAATTCAGACACTCCACTAAAATACACCTTCTCATCACCTTTTCTCACCACTTTTTCACCATTGTGATGAAGTCAAAAAGCACAAATGAAGCTTAGTATTTAAAAAATTTTAAGGGCTAGAGTTCTGTTACCTTTCCTCCCAACTCTGTGATCTGTGCATTTCCCTGCCCCCTCCTCGCCCAAATCCACCCTCCACTTCATCAAAACTTCTTTGGTAGAAACCGCTTTCTCCTCGGCCTCTGCCTGAAAAGACAAAAAACACAAGTGTTTGTACAAATATAGTAACAGAAGTTGAAAGAACCAGGTAGGTTTCCCTTTCCTGGTGTCCCTGTGAAGTCATCTTGCAGTCTTAAGACCAACACGATGAAATTATTCTGGACAAAGGGAAAAAAGGAACAAAGACTGAAGAAAGAATCTTAGGTAAAAATTCCTACAGAAGCACAAGATCTGGCAGAACAGGCAAACACTTGGAAATAAATACTACACACAAAACCACAGAAAACAGATACTTACCCAACAGAAATCACCAAACAAGGATGCATTGTTCATAAAGTACATGTGTACTTTACATTCAAAAATCATATAACTGTTAACAGTGGAATCCACTATCGTGGTATTGCACTGCAAATACGCTCATAATTAATGCTGCCAAGATTAATGAAAGAGAAGAAAGCTTCACCACTATTAAGTTCTGGTAATTCTCAGCAGAAATCTTCCCCAGGAGTGATGGGATAAAGGAAGGATCACAGGATAAGTACAGACAGAACACAATGAAGAAACCTAACAGCTACAGAATAAAAATTATACTCCTAACTTTGTCAAGAAATGATTCTTCAAGTATTCAGCCTCAACCCAAAAAGTTACAGATGTGTCCTCAAGCAAAATGTCTTGAAGCACATCTTCAGTGTTTGAGTAGGTGTGAGGTTTTCAACTTATCAAAAAAAAAGGAAAAAAAGTGAAAAAAGGGGGGAAAAAAAGGAAAAAAAAGGGAAAAGGGAAAAAAAGGGAAAAGGAAAAAAAAGGGAAAAGGGAAAAAAAGGGAAAAGGGAAAAAAAAGGGAAAAGGGAAAAAAAAGGGAAAAGGGAAAAAAAAGGGAAAAGGGAAAAAAAAGGGAAAAGGGAAAAAAGGGAAAAGGGAAAAAAAAGGGAAAAGGGAAAAAAAAGGGAAAAGGGAAAAAAAAGGGAAAAGGGAAAAAAAAAGGGAAAAGGGAAAAAAAAGGGAAAAGGGAAAAAAAAGGGAAAAGGGAAAAAAAGGGAAAAGGGAAAAAAAGGGAAAAGGGAAAAAAAAGGGAAAAGGGAAAAAAAGGGAAAAGGGAAAAAAAGGGAAAAGGGAAAAAAAGGGAAAAGGGAAAAAAAGGGAAAAGGGAAAAAAAGGGAAAAGGGAAAAAAAGGGAAAAGGGAAAAAAAGGGAAAAGGGAAAAAAAGGGAAAAGGGAAAAAAAGGGAAAAGGGAAAAAAAGGGAAAAGGGAAAAAAAGGGAAAAGGGAAAAAAAGGGAAAGGGGAAAAAAAGGGAAAGGGGAAAAAAAGGGAAAAGGGAAAAAAAGGGAAAAGGGAAAAAAAGGGAAAAGGGAAAAAAAGGGAAAAGGGAAAAAAAGAAAGAAAAAAGGGAAAAAAAGGGGGAAAAGAAGAAAAAAAGGGAAAAAGAAGAAAAAAAGGGAAAAAAAAGAAAAAAAAAGGGAAAAAAAAGAAAAAAAAAGGGAAAAAAAGAAAAAAAAAGGGAAAACAAAGAAAAAAAAGGGAAAAAAAAGGCAGAACAGATTAGCTTTCAGATAGCACTCAGCACTGCTTAGATTAATGGCTGGGGTGAAGTTTCCAGAATTACACTGCTTCACAAAGTAACACAGCAGAAGAAACCAAAGGCTTTTAACAACTAACTCAATATTTCAATGATCTCAGGGGAAAGAAGACAACAATCAGCTGGTTGTCAGGATAATGAACTTCCTAGTTACACATGCAGTCTATATAGCCAAGTCCAAAAAAAAATCAATAAACACCCAATTAAGGGAATTATTGGTTGTGAAACTATCACAGACCTTAATCTTTTCATATTTCTCTCTTACTGGCTTCAAGAAAAACACCTCAAAGGATGATGTGTAAACCTGGCCAGCATACAGAGGAATTAGACTGAGTTCAAATGAAATGGGAAATAAACACCTTGACAATGGACTCTGGCCTTTGTAACCTTCTGAAGAAAGTAATGATAATGAGCCTTTGTATCTGAAAACTGAAGACCTCCGGATGCATCATGCAATTGTACCATGTTTCAATATCTTAAGAAAAAAGGCTCTGAAACAAAGGAAATAAGACAACTGCAACAGTTTCTCTACTATTGTATGCCAAATCTCTTGGGGAAAAAGAAAGAAAGGAAAAAAAAAAAACCAAAAAAAACCACAACCCACAACAAACCACCAAAGTTGCTTTCCAGGCAGAGAAAAGAAAAGTGATCCCAAGATAACCCAGTGAGTCTTCTAAAACACACTGATGGACAAAACTATCCTGTTCCTAGCATAAGCAAAACAGTTCAGTGGCAGACCTCCTCATCAGAGAGATGCAAACTTGCTTATCTGTTTTGGGGACGCTTAAGTTCAGATGGAGACTTGACAAACTCATAAAATACAGTTAAGGCTGAGATTTACTAAACCAGACCGCATCTGGTTCAGGAAATACACTAAGCTGCACATGTCTGGAAGCTGAACACATGTATGATGCTTCTTCACCTTTGTATTTTGATATAACCCTTATTTTCTTGACAAGCTGTCTTGGCCACTGCTCTAGGGACAGACTGAGTTAAGCCTTTGCCTGAGTCAAGGTAGCTGTCCTTACACAAACTCATGTGGAGACAACAGCTGACTGAGCACTCAAAACAAGACATGAGAGATTAGTGCCAGATCTATAACTACTGGAACCAGGAACCTTCACTACAGCAAGCCTTGTACTAGACGGTTGACCATTGTCACAAGTGCAAAATTAGTAGCAAAGGCAAGGACCAGTAAAGATCATAGAATCAATCATTTTAGTTGAAAAAGACCTCTAAGATCACCAAGTCCGACTGCTAAAGTTAAGATACAACAGCATGCTTATCCACCTATGGCATTATGGATACCCTAAGATGCTGGATAAGAACTTGAAACTATTATTTCTCACAAATAACAGGAAAGCTTAATAAACTCATGAAATGGCACACTTTGCCTACTTTCTTTGCTACAGGAAAGCTCTTCCTCAGTCTCACAGCCACAGGCAGGCAGAGTCTGCAAACTCAGAGTACCTCGGAGTACCTGAGGTAGCAGAGGTGGGAAGCTGCATGCATTTTTCCATCAGAACAAATCCTGTTATCCTTTTCTGGTTAGTTTGTATTTGGGTTGTTTTTTTTTTTTATTTTTACAGTGAGTGACAACATTTGTAATGCTCCCCTCAGTATCAGCAAGCACGAATGCACACTGATTACTGATAGCAGACACACAACTAGCAGAGCCAGGAGGCTGGTGATATGGGAGATTTCATCAGCAAATAAAACAAATGTCCTGTAAATGAACAGAATCAGAGTGCATGGCTTATGGCAGCTTTAAAAGTATGTGAAACAAGAACGTGAGAAACCTCTTTCCACTTACCCCACTCTGAGTCATGCCTCATTATTTCAATAGTGCCCAGCCACCAAAATGGTCTCAAAAGATAACCTTGCAAAAATCCAAACAAATGATCCCGGCACTGAGTTTAAGGCTGCCTTCAGTGCCACAGAACTCAACTCTTGTCTGTCCTGATACCACATAGCACTGGACAGGACCCATTTAAGCCACCTGTGTGGTGCCCTCCTTGAGTGCATTCCTCAAGGTGCACCATCCCAGGGTGGTAACAAGATGTACCCAGTCAGTAGTAGCCAAGGAGAAGTACACCTGTAACTCCAGATCAAACCAAGCAGACCGCTTCATGAGAATTGTACCGCATTACAACAGATCCTAACCAAACTACAAAACATAATGAATTAATTAAGGAAAACCACAGTGTACAAAGGCAATTATTCAGTAAGTATTATTTAGATATGAGCCTGACCTTAAAGTGTATACCAAGGACATGGCTGGTACTGGTAACAGATCACAGGAAAAATGCTTGCAGAGGGTGAAACTGCACATAAGCACGATGTTAGTCACCCTGCTACTGCACTTTTTGGCTTTTTTTTGTGGCTAGCACATCTAGAAAACAACACCTTCATTTCAAACAGAATGCCACTTCCCAAAAAAACATCTGGCATAGGAGAAGCAGACTTTCAAATTGTAGCTGTTGCACAAACTATTGAATACAAAAGCAACAGACGTCTTATGTTAAAGAAACGAATGGCACAGTTGTGTCATTTGTATTTCAGTAATTCCTTTAAAACCTCTGAATGAGGACCTCAAACTACTGGACACTGAAATCCTAACATCTAAGAGTCTCTAACCCAAAAACCAGGCAAGTCTGAATTTAAGTAAAAAACATAAGACAAAAGCAAGAGGGCAAGAACCTATCATTCACATTGGGGTTTTTCTTTGTAATGACAACACAAGCAGCAAATTCTTGAAACAGCAGAATGACTGGAGTTTAGGGTCTACAGTCTTTGCCATCATACTGTGTGGGATGAACACGACAACTGTAGTTCAACTACTGCTACTTAGGTCCTTTCCACACCACTTACACAATTTCCAACAGCAGCAAAGGCCAGTTACAAAGAAGAAAGAGGGCAGGAGGGGAAAGAGCTCTAAAAGAAATCAAAGTGTCCTTTGTAAGGGTCTAAACCAAAAAGGAGAACAGCTTCAAAACAAGATGTCTGTAAATTTATAACCCATTTCAGGGACTATTTAAACCTTTCCTAGTCTGAGGCTCTTATTCGTGAATGTTGACATTCCAATCTGGTCAGCACAAAGCACAAGGTTTAAGTACACACCACAGGGAGCTCTCAGGAAAACAAGTCAATTAGAAAAAAGGTCACGTGCAAGTACTCGGTTTCTTTAGAGAATATAAATTCAGAACTAAATATTCTGGATTTGCATCTCTACACAAGACACATACAGCATTAGCAATGGCAGTAGCATGCTGCAAATAGTTTTAAACAGTAATACCAAGTTGTATTTCAATACACAGTTGCACAAAGTTTAAACAGAAATCAAAGCAACTTCCATGCAGTAATCATTTTCACATCAGCTAAAGCTAAAATCGTTGTCAGCAAGACCTGAGCTGACTATTCACAAATATTTACCAAGTGTTATGTTGTAGTTCTAAACACTGACAAGGGAAGTCACATTTAGAGTTCTGATAACCACCTTCATTTACCAGCAGTTCATCTGTTCTTGCCTTTGCCAAGAAGTCACAGATTTCACCTCACGCTCCCAAATGCTAGAACACAATTCTGTGATTTCTGCCGGACTGAGGGAACTTAATTAAGAAATCTAATCAGACATGTGAATTGTTCCCTGAAGTTACTTGTGGTACAAGCCACTTCAAGACAGTAATTTTGTTCTGGTACAGCTGAAGCCCACACTTGGTCAGCAGCAGCTTTCACATAGAATCACAGAATCACCCAGGATGGAAAAGACCTCAGAGATCATGAAGTCCAACCTATTACCTAATACCTAATACCTCCTGACAACTAAACCATGGGGCTCCAAGTGCCACATCCAATCTCTTTCCAAACACCTCCAGGGACAGTGACTCTACCACCTGCCTGGGCAGCCCATTCCACTGGCCAATTACTCCTTCTGTGAAGAACTTCCTCCTCACCTCGAGCCTAAACTTCCCCTGGCGCAGCCTGAGACTGTGTCCTCTTGTTCTGCCAACTGGTAGCCTGGGAGAAGAGACCAAGCCCCACATGGCTGCAACCTCCTTTCAGGTATCTGTAGAGGGAGTAGTATGGTCTCCCGAGCCTCCTCTTCTCCAGGCTAAACAACCCCAGCTCCCTCAACCTCCCTCTTAGGGCTTGTGCTCGAAACCTCTCAACAGCCTTGTTGTCCTTCTCTAGACACATTCAAGTATCACAATGTCCTTCTTAAATTGAGGAGCCCAGAACTGGACACATTACTCAAGGTGTGGTCTAACCAGTGTTGAGCATAGGGGAAGAATGACTTCCCTGTTCCTGTTGGCCACACTTTTTCTGGTGCAGGCCAGGATGCCATTGGCTTTCTTGGCCACCTGGGCACACTGCTGGCTCATGTTC
Source organism: Indicator indicator (assembly GCF_027791375.1). Taxonomy (NCBI): domain Eukaryota; kingdom Metazoa; phylum Chordata; class Aves; order Piciformes; family Indicatoridae; genus Indicator; species Indicator indicator. Next base: position 14,011,648 of record NC_072022.1, on the reverse strand, counting down.
AGGCGGCTGTCAACCAGTACCCCCAGGTCCCTTTCAGCCTGGTTGCTCTCCAGCCACTCCGACCCCAGTCTTGTTGCATACAAGGATGTAAAATTCATGAAAAACACCAGACTACCTTTTGAACCCAGGCAACTTTACAATACAATAGGAAAAACGTTTTTCAGGTCTCAGATGACTCAGTTCATTTAGCGAACAAACTCCAAAGATATTCCAAGTCATTTTCACTAACTTGAAAAAAAACCCCAAAACAGAACTGCAAGCAACAGGTTAGTTTTGTAAGCTACTCTGATGTTTTGTAGTCCTACATTGGTATTTCATAAATAATTAGAAACAAAGGCCTTAAATACAAGAATATCACATGTATCATTACAATAACAACAACAAAAAAGGCACAGTTTTGTCCTTGAAGAAGCCCTAATTTATTTGCTGAGATACAGAAACTTTGGTAAGTCCCCTCATGCCCAAAACTCATGGAACAAAAATGGAAAAGAGTGGAAGAAGCAAGTAGCAACCAGGATCAATGAAAGAAGAAAAGCTCAGCAAAATTATGATAATGACATTTCTTCAGCTTAGCAGAAGATAAGAACAGCAGAGCATCCTAACAAGCACAGCACATAATGATTCACACAAATTCAAAGCAAAAGATCAAACAAGGAGGAAAAAGAGGTGAAAAGGATGAATTTTGCAACCAAGTTCATGAGACAGCATTTCTTAATGTATCTTTAAGTACAAAAGAACAGGAATACACAGTAGAAGCTTTCAAAGAGCCTTAATAATACTGCTTTGTTTTAAGTTGTCCACTAAGGCGTAATGAAGTAAATTTTATTGCCAAAATTTCCACAGAGGTAAATGAGTAATTTCAATAATAGAATTACTGGATTACGGATGCTGTTCATTGTTAATAATACAACAGCAAAAAAAATTGACAAAAAGAAAGAAAAATAGAGTTGGCTTAGCAGATGAGAAATAGTTGAAGTATCTTCAAACTGAAACTAGAGAGCATACAGATGAAAATACCTAAATATCTAAATAAGCCAAGAAGAAAGCAGGATTAAGGAATTAAATGACAAAAATTAAGTCAGACCAAAATTCTGGTTGAACATTTAATGATGTATTGAAGTGGTTTCTGAAGATGTTACTGAAAGTATTACCAGTTAAGGGCATTTAGAATCAAATTAGAAAGGATCCTAAGTGAAACCTCACCTGAGCACCTGCACAGACAGAGGTTACACAATTCATTTATTCCTGATATTTCCAAGTTAATGGCTTCTTAGTATTCTAAATGTAACCCACCATATTTATAGATAAAACCCCCATAACAGTGTCTACAGCAGCAAACACATTGAAAGCAAACTGCCAAGATAAATCCTGGACTTAACAATTTGATTTGAATTTAGTGATATGGCTTGAGGACATGTTCTCAGCATATTTGCAAGTGTCTGAATTGATGCAGGATAAGACACAGACTATAGTAACGCACTAAAATATGCAAGACTTAAAATTTCTCCCAATTTCAATTAGTTCTTTCCATTACTCTTCTATTTATTCTCAGGATGTTAATAAACAAAAATTACTTTTAGAACACTGAACTCCACCTACCATAATTTGAGTGGTTTTGCATTCTTCACCCCTTCCCCAATCACACAATTCCCCACCCCATCTCAAAATTAGCTTTCCCTTTTGCTTTCCACATGCACCAATCTGACAAAGGCATATAACAGGTACCACATGTACTAAGGTGTGCAGAACAATCACTAAACACAATGTTTATCCTCTAACCACCTTATTTGAAAGTTTCAAAGTTTTAAGGGCAAAGAAACAGCATGAGAAAAAGTGGCTGTTAACTGACTTCCATCTAACATCTTTCAGAAGCTTTAACCTAAAACACCTGCATGCATTGTGACACATCCCACCAACAGCTCACCTCGACCTCTAGAGGAACTTCGACCTCGAGGAGCCCCTACCACAGTTCCTCCTCCACGTCCCGTCAACCGCAGGACAGCAGCACTGTTTACAGACATTGAGAAATTTCTCTGCCAAGGAGAAGAAAAAGCAAGGTGAGATTCTATTAAGAAAACCCCAAACACTAATGTCCTAAATTTAGCTTAATACCTGCTTTGCTTTCCTTATGCTCAAATTCTTTACAACTAACAAGAAAATGGATTCCTTAGAGACATGAGTAGCTGAAGCAGTCTAGAAAAGCATCTTTAATATTAGTGCTTCCAACTTACTTACCTGAAATTTCCATCCTTTAAAGGTAGCAAAGAAGCATCTACTCCTTGACCATATGATTCCAGCAGATATGATTAGAACATCAGCAGCTTTGAACACAGCCATCCAGTTACAAAAAGAGATTGATACCTGTCTACACCTAAAACCATTACTTAAGCAAAGCAGGAACTTCTAGAGAGTAACAAAACTCGAGATTGGTAAATTTGATTTTATTCTTTTACAGAAATGTCTTTTTTTTCCTCTAAATACATCATAGGAGTAGCATACTTTGGGGAAGAATGTGTATTTATGACATCTGAAATTAAAATGAGTATTGCTTAAAAAAGACAATAAAATGAAGTTCAACTTTACTGGTGTTTAAGTAATTGCTAAAGAAAAAGTTATTTCAACAAAGAGGTAAAACTGACTCTAGCCTCATTATCTGAACACAAGTAGTCAGAAATCTGGGCCAAGCAATTCAAGAGCACATTCAGAAACATTAGCAAACCAACCTGAATTGACACAGAGTTTCTGAACCTAAGTTTTAATTAATTTGATTGCAAATGACTCCAAACTCCTGTTACATCAGGCTTCTAGACAAGACCTTAAAGGATGCAAATTGCTTATGTGAACTCAACAGGATTACTAGGACTTTGAAGGTCTTCAGAGAACACCAAGACAAGCAATTATATACTATTTAAAATCTAAATGGCTAATATTAAAGCAAAAAGACATCCAAAGGAGATCTTTCTTCAAGAGAGAAATAGTAACTATATAGAGACTTGGAGGGGGGCAAGGGAATTAAGTATCCAGTCTTGTAGAGCAAAATAGTAAGGTCAGCCTCCAGTAAGCTTGATGCCATTTTTCTAGCCAGGTCTTAAAATGTAGAGCAACCATTTCAACATCAAGTCAAAATGAACTACCTTCATTTGCCTCTAAGCAAATATTCACCTTCCCTGCTGTTGGCAATTCTGCTTTCTTGTGAAGCGGTTAAATACTTATTACAGAAACACTTTTAGAATAATCACATTTGCTGCTTTGCATAGATTTCTTAATTTCTGATTCTTTCCTTTTCAAATAAGAACAAAATAGTATCACTTCTTTTCCCCATTTTTTTAATTTGGCTTGTCTGAATTCTGAACACATTCTCCATCTCCTCTTTAGAGCTCTCTGTGGTAATCATGCAATCCTTGTTGCATGCATAGTGACAATAATCCACATGGCAAGATCACAGGAAGTAACAAAAAAAGCCAAAAAAGCAAAATGTATCCCACTATTGACTAGTACATATATTATTTCCATGTCCAAACCCAACAATACACACCGAAGAAAAAAGCTGCCCCCAAACAGAGGTTCAACTGATTCTTCAGTAGCAAATGGAAGACAGCCCAAGAAACAGATGTTAGAGTAAAAAAAACCCCAACACCCCACATTACATTCAGCAAGACCTTGAGATCCCCTTACTTGACAAACAATTTTCAGCTGAATTCTTTCCTAACACTAATAGGAATGGGGAGGAGAGGGAGGCAAACGAAATATGCTGGATGGCAGAGGAAATCTGTTAAAGCTATCAGCAGAAACCCTTTTTTCTTCAAAAGGCAATTCCCGGAGAAGAGACCACAAACAAACCTATGGTGTCATTTAACAAAACATTTTAGCTGAATGAACTGAGCTCTAGGTTAGCTCAGCATCCTTATCACCAGGAAAGTAACATTTTGCATAAAAAGGATAAAAAGAATCAACAATTCCATCCAAACTATATCCATGTCCTGTAATAGGGAATACTGTAGCCCTAAGTATCTGATTAGTTAAATTCCACTGTACTAAACAAATTTAAGCATCAGTTCATAAAGATGACACTGTCCACCTCTATGCTGAAAAGTTCTTCCTGGACATACTATACATACAACTACAATAGTATCATATGGATGATGCTCAGCTTGCAAGAACTGCTCCAGACCCAAGTCCAGAGTAAGCCTGATGGGTTCAGCTTCATCAGCCTTTCCTGAAACTAGGAGACTCCCAAATCTCCATCCTTCAAGTTCTGAGAGGACAATACTACCTTCATCAGCCTCAGGTGAAAGAGCTTTCCTGCACCATGACTAGCAGCAAAACTATTAATATTCACCTCACAATCACTTCTGAATACGATTCTTGATGAACAATGTTTATTATGTCACAGGGAACAAACACCAGGAGTATCTGGTGGATTAAATAACATCATTCCCTTGGCATTTCAAATCAGTCATGAAGGGAACAAAAAAAAAAAATCTTCAGACAAGAAAAAACAGATTGCTCACATTATCTGGGTGGCATTAAAGGACTTTCACTAAAAGGGAAAATAGACCTCTCCTTTCATATTAAGATTTTTGTGGAGATTGTAGAGAACTGTTAAGCCAACCATGAAGACTCTTCTACAATTACAGCTGGAAAGGAGAAGGAAAAAATACTGACAGTGCATACCAACTTGGCACAAATTCTCAGGACTGATAAACTCTCAGCACTGCAGCAGACGACCAAGTGTCCCTGAAGCTCAGCAGCACTTACCACCTCACCTGTACCAAGAGGCTACCAGTACATTTTCAATACCATGGCCTTCAACTTGTATTATTCCTCTTGGAGGGTATCTTAACAAGGCTTTTAGTTTACTCTCTAAAAGACTCCACTATGCATTTGAAAGAAGATAGGTCCCAAGGTGTTTTAACATCGAGGTTCAATACTTTGGTGTCTTACTGTATGTCTAGCTGACCACTTCCTGGAATTGCTACCTGAATCTCTCCTGCGCCCACTGAAGAATGAGATCAGGCTAAAAATTTCCCATATAAGCTTATTCTCAGTCTCGGTTGCTGTTTAAAACTATGTATGTATTCATGAAATGTATTCGGTCACTTGAACTTCAATATGACTGCTGATAAAAACCTAAACTATTAGCATCTTATGTCAAAGATTAGTATGCTGAAAGAACAGAAGAAAGAGGAATCAATTCCAAAGCAAAAAGAATTCCAGAAGAGGTGAATAAAATATGCCAGAATACCCAGGCACAAAAAGATTAAAAATTCAATATAATATCATAAGGCAAAGGAAGGAGGATGTTCTGAGTTATGAAACTAATAGAAAACTTCCCACCCCCACAAAAATCAAATTACATTTAAGTCAGTAAAAATACTCACTTATCTGTTAGTAAAGAAAAACAAAGAAAAAATAAAAAACACACAAACCCAAAAACAACAACCAAGGAAAAGAAAGGAAAAAAACCCACACACCGCCACAGTATTCCGAAGTAAGAAAAGTGCTAAGAAACGATAAACCAGAGAGCAACTGCAAAATCCTAACAGCCATAAAGAAGGAATCAATTCAGAGTCAAAAGCCAGAGGCATTTTTCCAGAGGGAGGTGGATAGTTTTCCCTTCTAGACATTGAACTTCAAGCAAGGGCTTTCGAACTACCCAGATCAATCACTCACCCATGAAATGGAATCTTTATGCACTACTTGTTCACATGCTTATCTTGCTCACCAATTAATTATAGATAGATCAAACAAGGAAATAATGAAGCCTACATACCAAGTAATTAAGAGCACTTCACCTTCTATAAGAAAAGTTAACAGTACAGAAACTTCAACATGCCTCCAAAGACCATAAAAGTGAAGTTACAGAATTTAGTCATTTCTATTACAACAGAAAAGGTGGTCCAAAAACTGTAGAAAAAGTTTCATTGATCTGAAAATGTTGTATACTTAAAATAGATAACACATCCCAGAAGATGATCCTGGATTTAGTAAGCTGTCACCATCAACAGAACATCATATGGAAAATATTTGTTGAAATGTGAGATAAAACTGAGCATGAATGGATTTTAAACTTTATGCTAACACAGTATGCTTTCATAATTTCTTTCCCTGAAATCTACTAACCTCAAATGTTACATTTAATGGAGACATACTCATTATTTTGCAAACCAAAATGACACAAACCTGTTCTTCTTCTGTAAAAGGTACAAGTGCCAGTGGTGGCAGGGGCTCCTCTTGTAAAATAGGCAGAAACTCCTTATCCAGAAGGTCTGAAGGTATCTGTATGAAAGGAAAGTAACACAAATATACTCAAGTATTTCCATTTCAGGGATCATGCCACATACTTTGATTTACAAAACAATTTTTATCCTGCCAACTTTGCCTCCATCTATCTGGTACACCAATACTTTCAGTAACATTTGACTGTGCGCACAACTGCACTGCAAACATATGCCCCCCCAGAAAAAAATTCTTATAGACAAAACACTGAAGGCATCCATCCCCCCCACCCAACTATAATACATAAAGCATCAAAATCAAATACATGAGAACTCAAACTTCCACAACATGGCAGCTCAAACCTCAGCCAAGTGAAATTTCATCTGGTAAATCAAATACTGCTTTAATTTCAATGCACTTTCTATAGCCAGATTTTACTTATATATTAACAAAGCTTCCATATATAGCACTGAGGTTGTATTTGATTAAAGTCAGTATTTCCAGTTCACAACCAACAATGAGAGTAAAACAAAAGAGAAAACTATAGTTATAGACCTATTAAGTAGAAAAAAATTATTTCAATAAAAATCACTAGTTTTTCATCTGTCCATCATCAAATGGAAGCTCCACCAGCAGAGGTAACCTTGAGCATCTGGACAAGAAGCTGCAATTAGAGTCAACTGAGTTCTAATTATGCCAACAGAAAACACTTGAAAAAATATCTGTAATTCAACAACACTTCTCCCAATTTTAATTGAAGCAAAGCAACCTAAGGTTTTTTGGGTTTGGTTTACTTGGGTTTTTTCTGAGTATACGCAAGTAGAAGTCTTCTCAGTCTCAGAAACTAGAATTACTCTACACCATGGAAACATGTATGTGAAAAGCAAGACACTAATTATAATGACCTTCTAGCAAACACACAGGGAGAAAATCCTCTTTTGGACCATTCATAAACATCTGAGAGCTTCCTGTTCTGAACAAACTACAACTGTAGAGATGTTAGCATCATCTGATATACATAAACTGCAAAAACCAATGATCTCTGACAGGCTAACTTATTCAAGCATAGTATCAGCATTTAAATCACAGCTTCTTGAAGCAGAGCAGAATAATTCTGCATGTTGAAGTATGGCTATAAGCTATGACACATTTAACAGCTCTAGAAAAGGATCTGACATTCAACACCCTTGAACGTCTACAAGCAACACAGGGCTTCCAGCACTATGAAGATATCAGCACAACGGTGGTAGGGTAAGAACATGGAGGTACACGTGCACATCTACAGGCAAAGCTAAACGCACAATCTGACATAACGTCTTGCAGTGCCTCCCTGACTTAATGGTAAGGCTCTCAGAGAGGTTCAGACTTTCAGGTCACTATCACAGGATGTTAGGGGCTGGAAGGGACCACTGGATATCTTCGAGTCCAACCTGCCCGCCAGTGCAGGACCATAGAATCTAGTGCAGGTCGCACAGGAATGCATCCAGATGGTTCTTGAAAGTCTCAAGAGAAGGTGACTTTACAACCTTTCTGGGGAACCTGTTCCAGTGCTCTGTGACCCTTGCAGCAAAGTTCTTCCTCATGTTGAGGTCTAACTTCCATGCTGTAGTTCACATCCATTGCCCTGTGTCCTATCACAGTGTGCAAGTGAGAAGAGGCTGTCCCTTGCTTCCTGATATGTATGTGCATTCCCTCAGATATTTATATGCATCTATTGGATCCTCTCTCAATTTTCTCTTCTCCAGACCAAAAAGCCCCAGGTCTCTCAGCCTTTCCCCATAGCGCATGTGTTCCAGTCCCTAATCATCCTTGTAGCCCTCCTTTGGGCTCTCTCACCCCTCCCAGGTGCAGGACTCTGCACTTATTCTTGTTGAACCTCATTAGGTTCCTCTTTGCTCAGCTCTCTGGTCTGTTCAGGTCTCGCTGAATGGCCATACAGCCATCAGGCATATCAGCCAAGCCTCCCAGTTTGGTATCATCAGCAAGCTTGCTGAGCAGACACTCTGTCCTGTCATCAATGTCATTGACAAAAATGTTGAACAGGACCGGACACAGCACTGATCCCTGGGGGGACTCCCCTAATTACAGATCTCCAGCTGGACTTGGCATCATTGACCACCACTCTTTGGACTCTATTGTGTAACCAGTTCCTAATCCATCTCACTGTCTACTCCTCTATCCCACACTTCCTGAGCTTGCTCATAACGATGTTATGGTAGACAGTGTCAAAAGCCTTACTAAGGTCAAGGTAGACTACATCCACTGATCTCCCTGCATCTACCCATTCAGTTAGGGCAATCAAATTAGTCAAGCAGGATTTCCTCTTGGCAAACCCATGCTGACTGCTCCTGATAACCTTCTCTTCCATGTGCCTAGAAATGACCTCCAGGAGGAGCCGCTCCATTGTTTTTCCAGTGATGGAGGTGCCACTGACTGGTCTATAGTTTCCTGGAACCTCTTTCTTGCCCTTTTTGAAAACTGGAGTGACAATGGCTTTCCTTCAGTCCTCAGGCACCTCACCTGTCTGCCACGATTTTGCAAAAGTGGAGAGGGGTAGAGCAACATCATCCAGTTCTCCCAACACTCTTGGGTGCATCTCATCAGGGCCCATGGACCTGGGTATACCTTAAGTGCTGGCTGCAGCAATAAACCAACCTCTGTCACCATCTATAGAAAACCCAATTGTTGACAAAGGCAGAATGTATGAATGTTTCACTTGCCTGAGTCTCTAAAACATGACATTAGCATTTGAACTTCATTTCAAATGAAACCAGAATCAAGTTCTTGACTCTCTACGCTGCTGTCTTTGTATTAACACTTGCTAAATGGTATTTGTAGAGTCAGAGAAGTGACCGACTTCAGAACTGGTCTCAGTGGGCTAGTTACCTGCTATAGTGAGCTGCCTTAAGTCAGGCTAAATGAGAAGATCTTACTCTTTTTGGATGATCTACTAATGCAATTTATTGCCTGTCTTCCAAGCTGAATCAAATAACTATTTTACACTATATTAAATAAACTCCTTCTGAGACAAACAGATCCGCACAGCAACATGACTTTAATCCTGAGTCATCTGTGGCAGTGAGACTGAATACGGCAATAAGGCTTTTCTGTTCTCAGGGGCTACAGAAAGTTGCCTCTAAAGTGGCAAAAAGAATCAAACATGACAAATGCAGTTATAATGGTATCAAATAAGTACAACCCTCCCTCCCCCAAATCAGGCCTCTTCAGTTCTCTGCCAAGGGACACACAACTTCTTCGTCCATAACCACAAAATACAAATAGCTACTCTTAATCACAGGACTGTCATGAGGAAGACACACATAACGCCGCCTTCTTCCTGCTCACCTTATTATCCTTTAGAAAAAGTGCCAACATTTCTTCTCTCCCATAGCGATAGTCTGCTAGTTTGTACTTGGGCAAAGCTGGAGACAGAGGAGGGGATGTCACACTCCCACCACTAGACAAAGCTCGCAGCCTAAAATAAAGCAGAAAAGCAATGAAAATTATTTGATGAGAATGTATCTTCACCTATGCTATTATCCCTCTGCACATTTATATATTTGACACAAATTAAACAAATCCAGTACTGAAACTGAAGGATAGAAATTAACAGCCTAACTTCAAAACTCAGTGCTTCAACAAGGAGAGTGGAAGAGCTTTACTCATTTTTTTTCCACAGCCAGGAAATAGAAGTTAAAAAAATAAAATAAAATGGTTCCTTAAGTACATCAAAGAATGAAACTCATCCCCAGAAGAACTCTTATGCCGATTGTACAGCAAGTTATCTATACCCCTGGAAGCCTTGACTAACCTATTTACAATGGCTGCATAAAATTCAGTTGTACATATTTCAGAGCTATTAATAACTGCTTTTTACGACAAGAAAAATACTTACCACCCTAAAGACAGTGTAGCAAACATTAAAGTTTATTCAGGTATTTCAGAAAGCTTAACAATACAGGACAGTCATTTTTGCAGTAAGGTTTATTCTTGTGTCTCTGGAATTCTACTGCACTCCAAAATTCCTTTTCTGAACTTAAATTAATGGCATTTTTCAGAGTGCATACAACGTTTAACTTAGTGCCTCAATCAGAAAAGATGTATAAAATATGGCCACACTTCAGAGACACTTCAAGCAGTAATCTAACTGGTAAGCTATCACACAGGTAAGCTACGCAACTTCTTGCAGGTAGCATGTTACAGCTGTATGGCATTATTCCCATTCTGCAGGTGGATTCTATACAATCATTTCCTCAGTGACCCAAATATTCTGTAGCTTTTGAGTTTGAAGAATGTTTTACAAAGGATGTTCGCTAAGAAACAAAACCCAGACCATTTTCCTATTTTCTCCTTGATGTGCATCTTAAGACAAGTAAAACAATGAAAATTCTTTTCAACAACCACAAAAACCTTGAAAAGGAAGGTCCTCTGAACTAAAATATTGATTCAGAGGCTACCTATCACCTAATTATTGAAGTACGCTTTGATTTATTATTCTTTGCAGAGAAAGGCAAAAATTTATTTTCAGGGCAAATCTCTTTTTTTTTTTTAGTTTGGTGCCACCCAGTGGCAGTTTCTTTACATGCCACTTCCAAAGGAGAACGCGTCTGGAAAGGCATTATTGAAAGCATGAGATGGCTCAGTGCAATCTTCAACTCCAACCCAGATGAAACGTGACTCAGAGTTTCACTATTAAGGGAGATACAGCAGCATGCATGACAGACATAACTACACTGCAACACAAAAGAATAACTATAAAACCTTAGAATTTTATTGTATTATTTCTGAACAAAAAAAAATAGTAACTCACTGAAGTACAATACAACTTCATACATAATCTAACCTGGCTTTTAAACTAATTCAAGTTACTGTTAAAATATGTGCTTTTTTTAGAGTTGCTTTCCCCCTTCTCTTTTTTTAATACAACTTTGGCTTCCATCCATCAATGAATCTAATCATGGCTGTCTCCTACACTGAAGAGCTCTCCAGCGTAACATATCTGCCTGGTGGGTGTATTTATAGATAGTGATAAAGTCATTCTTTAACCTTTTTTCAATCTAACAAAATAGATTGAGCTCATTCATTGTCCTCCAGGCCACATACCACATCTTATTTCTCTAAATGCTCTCCTGGTTTTGTATATTTTGTATAAAAATGCATCAGCAAAAGTGAATACATTACTCCAGCAACAGTCTTAACCACACACCACGCAGCAATTATATTTCCTATACTACTCCATGCTCTATTTACACGCTTAAGGATCATGTCACTCTGCAGAAACCACACCACCCACAAATCTTGTTTGTATCTGCAGCCACCAACACTTCAACAAGCAATAGGAACAAATACTAAACAATAATCACACCTGCGCAATTACTCTATAGCAAAAGCCAGGATGATGTATGTCACAGAAGCTGGAAAACTAAAAAAGATTGTACAACATAACAATTCCTTTTACACAATCGCTCATTTTTTCTGACACTTCTCAGTATGCATGTGTAGGAGACTATGAAACACACTTTCATTTTTATTTTAAATACTGAGGAAAAAAATAGCTTGCTTAGCTGTAGTTTTAAAACCCGTAAGGAAAGTGTTAAGAACTTCCTTATTAAAATCTATCACATGGAAAGACCAAACAAGTCAATAGTCTTCACTAACTTTACACAGACCTCTGAGCTCATTTCACACACAATACCAATTTACAAAGTGAGGACTAATGTCATTATACTGCTTTCAGTCACAGGCCAGAGAATGAGGTGAAGAAGTAAGGAAAACAAAAGACATTATATACCTTCAGTCTCAGAACAAATTCAGTCCCAAAGGACAGAAATTCATAATGTTGTTGCTTTTAGATATGGTTCTGGAGTCTCACAACACAGAAAAAACACTCACCATTCAGGCCCAAAGTTAAGTGTCTGAGTTTCTGCTGCCATTTTTTTCCTGTTCTATTCCTCTTTTTTAAAAACTGTAAATCTGAAAAATAAAAGCGTTTTCATGGTAAACAGCTGGATTCATACAGTTGTTCATACATTTCTTCACAATACAAAAGCACACCTGGGCATGCAAAATTATTTTTTAAGGAATCCATTTCAGCCTTCCAGCACACATAAATTTACTAATATAAAAATAACTGCATTGAGATCCCTTTCCTAAATTCCTCTTAACAGGTCACTGGATCAGGGTGTCTGAAGAAACAAATTGTATAAACAGTCTGTTTTCAAATCAGTGATGATTAGAAGACGACCAAATAGAGAGAACTTGATGCATAATCCTCTTCCATAATAGCGATGCTTTACAAAATTGAAGCTTCCTGACAATTATAAGAGGATAAAACCCCCTCTAGAATTACAGCAAGATGTGCCAGTTGAGTGGCAGAGTATTCAAGAAATTTCCACTGCTCATTCTTGAAAAATACGCCTTCTAAAAGATTAAGGACATCCAATGCCATCACATCCTCCCAAACCTGCAAGCACAAGACAGTATTTCATTCATTCTTGGTTTTATTAAGCAAAAAAAAAAAAAATCACAATTGAGACTTCAGCTACTGTTGTTCTTTTCAGCCAACATCCTCCAGACACTAGTGAAGGTCAGGTTAATTTCTATATATCAAGAATGTACAGACAACAGGAGATGAAGCCATAATGAAGGAAATTAAGATGACTAAGGGAAGGCTAACAAGTTTTCTCTATCAGAGTTAGACAGGTATCTCTATCTAGAGAGAGATCGATCTCTCTATCCTGATGAGCATTTCTGGAGAAGTGTCTTTTGCAGTAAGACAATACAGCTCCTTTTCCCTTCCAGTAACAGCAAAATTCAAATCTGCGGAAGATGATGTTTTGGTGGCCAAAGTGCAAACAAAAAAAGACCTGAAGCATTACCTACAGAACCTGGTTAATCAAACTTCAAGAACACACAGACAGATGGTAGGCAAAACTCTGTTCCTTAATAGACCCAGGAGCTAAATAAGGAGCTCTATAAGTTGGTCTGTACTTTGCAAGATAAGGTGAGAGGAAGGAAAAACAGAACATGGGGAGATAGAAATGGAAAGGGTATTAGTTACTAAAGAAAAAGACAAAACCAAAACAAGGAAACATTTTTTCTTATATATATGCTACTGCAGTAAAAAAGTCAACAGCCTGAAAGCTAGAAAACCCTGCTTGAGTAGATTTTATCCAAATCTTTTGGATATAAGATTGCAAATAGCTGTAAAACTCCCTGTCAACCAACTTTTGGCTGATTTCTCTTTAGTACATGCCATATTAAATTTTTTATCTATACACAATATAAATTTATATACAAATTACAGTATTTTTATTTTCACAATAACCCCATATAACGAAGCAAGATGATCGCCCCCTACATGCACCAGAAGCTAACATCTAGCTATTCCTACACGCCTGGTTTGAGATGATTTTGGTCTGATTTGGGTTGCCTTTTTAAAGCAGGTGACAACTCATTACAATACTCACAGTATATCCATTTATCATCCTACAAATCAAAACACAAGGTTAGGTACCTAAAATAACATACAGCAGCCACGTGGAAATCCTGGGTAGCAATTCAAGCAAACCATCATGCACACTTTGGCAGAGAAGCCTCTAACAATTCCTAGCAGCCTTAATTGGATGTCCCTCCACTTTCTGCTATAGCCGTAATCCTTCTGCCAGGACTGGAAGAGCTTTCAAATCAACCCATGTGGGTCATCACAGAACCCAGGATCTACAGCTCCTAACATCAAAGCTAGCTTACTACTAGTAATAGCAAAAAGGCTGGCATTGAATGCTAAACTGCAACAAAAAGAACGAGATACAGGAATAAACCACTAAAACACAGTTAGAATCAAGATCTTTACTAGTCTTGGACCCTCTGGGCCTCACTCTCTTCAGCTTCTGAGTTTTCTTCCCAAAAACTGAAGATACTGTGTCATCTCCCAAGCACTTTAGTAGCTACAAGCATACATGAAGCCTGCTCATCTCATGACACCAGGCTATAACACAGCTTTCCTTGTCCTTCATTTTGGCCACCATGCTTTGTTTTGGGAACTCTTTGCTGACTTTCTCTTCTGTGATGCATCCAGGTAAGTTACTTTCTCCCTAGAAGTTCTGACTGTCTGAATTCTGAATTGAAAGCAAGACACCTGTAAGTGGACAAAATTGTAGTTGAAAGGCAGGGGGGGAAACAAACACAAAACAAAATACCACAGAAGAACAGATCTGTAGATTATTTGAGTAGCTGTTAGAGGTGAATTTATTTTAATTGTCAATATTCTCCAGAAATAAAACACACATGAAAAAAAGTTATAAAGCTGAGAGAAAACACTTGAAAAGAAGGCAGCAGAGGAACAGGAAAAAGACTCAAGAAAGTCAAGACAGCAATCACGCAAGGGGAACACACTTAGCCATATCACAGCAGAAAAGACACAGAAAGCAAAACCACGAAAGCAAAAGGCGAGAGCACAGAGACCAAAACAGGAAGGAACCTCTGACAGGGACTGCACACCACATACGGTCAGTGTGCAGAGGAGGAGCTGTACTAACTGGAAAGGCAAGTTGGGTGGACTTCACAGCACTCACATCATGACAGGAGCAGTCATGAAAGAGTCAGGGTGGGGTAAGAAAAAGGGTGAGGAATTAAGAAAAGGGAATGAACTATCAGGTTGCAAATGTAGCTATTTTGACCAAGGAAAAGGCAAGAATTTATGAGAACTTTATTATCCAGGCAATTTTCCTAGGCTCTAAATGTCAATATTAATAATTAAAATATTAATTTTGGTCTATTTTACCTATTCTGCCTTATTATTCAAGGATGGCAAGTCACAAAAAATAATATATACCTAACACACTTCCTCCTTGACAAGTGATAAGGGACAAGTCCCTTTCTAAACTGCTTTAATTTTTTAAGTTAAGATTTTCTACAAATCAATGGCCATTGATTAAAGAATCTAAACAGCTCAGATTTTATATGGGCAAAGAGCACACAGCAACAGCATCAAGCTGAAGCAAGAAACTGAGGTTGCGTTTTGGTACAGTTCAGTTCGTGCCTGTGGTGGTTTGAACACCGACACAGTGCCCCTGCTTGGGCAAGAATGCCATCCAGGGACTTCCCACCCCTCTTTCAAAGCAGAGCATTTTCTCCACAGTTTTCTTCAAATCACGTAAATCCTTGATCAAGGTGTCAGTGCAACCCTACAAACAGTTGCAGCTTTCGCTGCATATTTGGGGGGAAAAGGAAATTGCTTCATAAACCAGAACTCGGACCTCAATATCTGGGTGGTACCCCATCTACCAACCCACTATCAGTGTGTAGAACAGAAAAGAAAAAAATTGCATCAATCCCAGCATCAAGCTGTGGGCTGGCAAGGGAGAAAACATCCTTTCTGTTTTGTCAGCAGCTTAGTACTTTGGAAGTCAGAAGTCCATCCTCTGAGAAGACACAAAGTGTAATCCAATAACATTAAGCCTTTAAGTGGCTTTCACTCACAATTATCAGGTAATAAAGGTACAGAAGTTGCTATCAGCAACACTCAGCTCATTTAACTGGTTTCCTTTAGGTATGCTGATTATTTTACCAAGCTCACAGGTTTTAAAGTTATTTTTCAAGCTCACTATTTAGTACCTGACAAATCTATTAGAAGCCTCAGAAGCATCTGCTTCAGATGCAAGTCAGAACTTGATTCTACAAGCTAGATTTGTGTGTCACAATGCATAAAATGCTTCAGTTTTTAAAAAAGCTATGGAACTGTTGCACATTTTTGGCCACAAGCTCTGGCCTTTTAAAACGCCTAAGTATCTAATAAATCTCTAGGTCAAAAGCTGGTTTTGAAATATTTTGAAATATCTAAACCACCAAGTTTGCCACACTCTGTTCAACTTCATGATTTACAAAAAACTGCTGTATTATGTCCCTTACAGGCACGTGACTTACAATTTTTCAGTCAATATTAAATTTCTGTATTTCCATTACAGAATTCTGTTGACCTGTACCACAAGACAATCTGTCAACTGATTCTCAGCATGTTGAGCTTAGGCAGTGACTACATTCAAGTCTGCCCATCTGATCTTTCCTACAGACAAAAAAAAAAAAAAAATCTAGACTATCATCGCAATTCATAGCTTTGGGGTTGCTGCTTGCTTAGTTTTTTATTAACTTTGTAAATCCTGCTGGGAAAAAAAAAAAACATACCACTGATCATTCCTATACACAGATATTTTATTTTGAAATGATCTACTGTTTGATTAGAGATGTTAAGGAAGAACAGTATCCTTTCCTTCCAAGCTAGTTCTGTTGCTACTGTAGGTTTGAAACAACCTTCTTTGTTGCTTGGCTGAAAATTTTGAGAATCAAAGAATGCAACAGAAATGTAACTTGAGCAGATTTAAATGCAATTGAAATTGGATTCTCCCTAAATAAACTTGGATAAGAATTTAACAGCAGTGCTCCTCCACGCAGCAGTAACATTATCTCAAGATCATGAAACTTCACCTTCTACAGGCAGTAAAACATTCCACAGGCATCTACCAGAGCGAGTTAGTTTCAGTGCCAGTAACTGTTTTTTTAAAAAAATAACAGGTTGACTGAATAATTAATGTTGATTTTCTTTACTTCTTGAAATATTAAAGATCCAGAACAGTATGCAAGCTACCTTTTAAGTTCAGTGGTAAACAGGATGACTCAGGTGGCTACACTACCAGTCTGTTTGATATTAATCACTGGCTAAAGCAGACAACACTGATTAAAGGACACCAATATAATTAAGGCCAGCCAACATGGATTTATGGAAGACATCGTATTTTTTTTACAAGTAGAAATTTAATTGCTCAAGCATGAAGGTGAAATAATATTTAACTTCTGCAAGACATTTTACTTAATGCTAAAAAGGATAAAATCGTTCAGAACAGGTCTGAATTTGTTACAATGTATTTTTTCTTTAAAGATTCTCTTCTAAAGCATCTATACCAACCCATCTCAGAAGGCCAAATATTCTCAAAACAGAGGAAAAGGAAATAAGCTACCCTCTACTTCGATAGAGCCTGTAATATTGGTCCACAGAACTTCTAAAATCTGATGATAACAAGCATGGATATGGTAAATAATGGAAATGACACGTCATCAATAGCACCATTATGAATTATTCAATTACTCGGGCCAGTATAGCAGGTTGCATTTAATAAGGCCAAGCATCGAGTCAAAAAGACTCACAAGCAGAAAACACAGGTGATATACAACAAATGCAAGACTATCCTGGAAGAAGTCCTGAAACCAGTCTAAGATTTATGACATTAATCAGCTGAAAGAGAATATATGATACAACACTGATTAGAAGAGCTAACAGAAAACACTGAATACAAAAATAAAGAATACAGAGGAAATACAGAGTGGCTTTTATCACTGCATGTATACTATGTCCTGCTGTTAGGAAAGAAAGCTGATAAATCTGGTGTTCAAAAAATTATTAGAATATGAGATACATGTCTTATAGTGGGGAAAAACACCCCATACTAAAGCTTTAATTCTTGAGCTTTGAGAAAAAAAATCTTGATCAGTCAATAAATGGTCATGCAGGTAAAAAAGGCTGAAGAGTAAAGCTTATTCAATGAAGGGACTGAAGCAAGACATTCAGAGATTGACAAGAGAGTAAGTAGTTCTCAGGTCACTAAATGATTTCCTAAGAAATACGTTCTAATCTAAAGAGAAAAGTAACCAGAAAAAAACAATAATTCCTTCGTCACATTATACAAGATCTCAGACAAGTCATCACAGTTCCTTTTGGCTTACCAAGCCCTTATCCTGAAAAAGGGTGTGAATTTTTCAAGGCCTATCTACCCATATACCAAAAGGAAGATTTTCCTAAGGGAACACTGCCCAAACTGCCCACTTCTCTAGAAATTATACCTCTATTATTACAGTTACATTTTTATATCCCCTCAAAGTCTTAGAACTTTCCTGTCTCATATTGCTGCAAAAGTGTTTCAATCCTTCTGCAGTTTCTGGTTCAAAACTGTCCACTCTCAAACATCAGGACCACACCAATTGCCCTGTGCTCTCTGCACACAAATGCACTGAAAGCTTCATTGAGTGTTGCACCGGGCAACACAGTCAAGAAAGACAAACAGAAGTACAACACTGAAGATCTTCAAGGATAGGATGACGAGAGACTAAGAAGACCCACACATCTAACAAAATCCAAGAAAAATAAGGAACAATAAATATCACAATTCCAGGTATTTTTCTCCTTTCCTACCTACTGCTGTGAGTTTGATGGTTAGAGAGCTATCCACTTCTTGCTTCACCTGAACACGAACAAACGTGAAAGCTTTCCCCAGTTTCTGCAACAGAAAGCAGTGTGACCCTCCACCTTGATTCCAAGACTTGAAGCCAAAGGCAGACACCAGCAATTAAGCTCCTAGCAGAGTCAGAGAACCACACCCTTGGCCCTGCCATTGGCTGGAACGCAAAGCACTTCTCATTCTAAATCCTGTCCCAAAATCCTGCCAGCAGTCTAGTTTTCCAGATGAAAAACACTTGCACATCCCTTTACCTTCTACGTCAAACCATGCTGAAGCATCTCTCTTCCACTCCTCACATCATACAGCCCATACATGTATTCAAGGGGGCAGTATGTATTCAAGCTTCACACTACATTGACTGAAAACATTAATTGAATTAACAGATTTGGGTTATTGTGAAGCTTTTTGTTCTCTTTTTGTCATTTGCATAAGCAGCTTCTTCAGGCTTTGGAGAAACTCTTTCACTCAACAGCTTAAGGTTTCCTATTCATGCAGTTCTGAGATGTCCTATACTACAGGAAAAAAACATTCAACAGTGAGAAAGTGTCTAATAAGAAGTCCTAAGAGTTAGTATCTGTATCAGATTGCAGATTGACCAGGAAGTCAGGAGGTAACCTGTCACTACATATGAACTATACCACTTGTTAATAGCTTATCACTTTTCTTCTTTTTATGTTAATATTGCTAAAGACACTCACTTGTTTTAATAATCATATTTTTGTAAACTGACTTGCGACTTACCCTGAATCTGCTTTAGTATACTTAAAGCCTAGGGTAACATAAAGAGAGAACGTTGCATATATAGATGATTCAGCATTAACTAAGCCTGAAGTAAAAGCTTCCACTTTTTTGGATTCTTTTTTTTTTTTTAATGATAGTTGAACTGGGCCTCTGATTTATTAAATCAAGTTACTAGATGCTTTTACATAAAAACCTTGCCATATGCTACCTCCATGATCAGCCTCACTCCCTTGCTATCACACAAATTACTCAGTCAAATGCTGATGTCAGCCCTGCTTTGAATAAGAGACTGAAGCAGACAACCACCACAAGCTGGTCTCTTCCAACCTAAATCATCATCAGATTCTACCACTCATGGCTCAAAAAAAAAAAAAAAAACCCACAAAAACCACATTATACCTCCATTACCTGCCAGTCACACTAGCTCCTTGCCACATGACATTGACTCTAAGTCTGAAGTTACCTAAATTTAGCAATCCATTCATTCCTATAAAATTTCACCCAAAACAATCTTCAGTGTATAAAGCCCATCTTCTCCTCCTTCTTTCAGTCTGAACCAACACACAACCACACAGACAACAGACCTGCTTTTTCCCCCCATCTGATCTACACAGGGAGATAGATGTGGAAAAAAATTCGTAGTAACAGCAAGTATCTCTCTGCTGAAAAAAAGTACTAAATAACCAGTATCAAAGCATTATCTTCACAAAGTGCAATGTGTCATGCTTACTTGAACTGTCATAACTGTTCAACAAATATTTTTCTAACCAGCTCATTTTATTATTATGTAAGCTCATTTATATATTTATGACAAATTACACATACAACAGCCACTACTGAAGTATCAAATAATCCTTCTTTATTATATGCCCATATATTTTAAAACACAGCCAAGAAAATCAAAATGCATAGTTTTAATTAGTTAAGGGAATAAAAAAAAAGTAGGTAATCCAAAAGGTACTGTCAACAAGTCATTTTCTAAATGTGCATCAATTTCTCACTGACCTGTAGACTCTACCTCTACAGAGATACTAGTATCCCTTCTGGTTTTCTCTGTTATCCTGAGGTCTAGATATCCAGCTTCGACATAGAATCACACAATCAAAAAAATAGTTTTGGTTGGAAAAGATTTTTAAGATCATCACGTACAACCATTATCTGCCGCTACCATGTCTGGTGCTAAATCATGTCCCTCACCACCACACCTCTGCATCTCTGAAACATCTCCAGAGATGGGGACTCAACCACTTCACTGAGGAGCCTGTTCCAGTCTTTAAGAACCTTGTCAGTGAAGAAGTTTCTTCTAATATCCCATCTAAACCTCCCCTGGTACAACTTGATGACACGTCCTCTAATCCTATCCCTTGTTACTAGTGAGAAGAGACCAACACTCACCCCACTACAACCTCCTTTTAGGAGGTAGCTGTAGATTATGAACTTTAAGGATTACAAAAGAGGCTGAAAACACAGACTTTGATTTCATACTTGCCAAAAACCTCAGATGCATCACAATGATAATGTGCATCCTCTGAAGGGGAAAAAAAAAAAGAAAGGCAAAAATTTCAACTGCAGTCCAGGGTCCTGCACAGGCATCAAGCTATCGATACAGTTGCTATGTTAAAGGAATGTTTAACCATTTGTAGAGAGAATAGACTGACAGACCTTGCACTGCAAAAAAAAAAAAAAAAAAAAAAAAGAGAAGTGGCCACATGTAGTAATCAACACACTGTGGCAATCTCAGCTACTAACACAGCAACAGAAAAATTTCGGCCTGCTACAAGCCCCTGCTACCATCTGAGCTAAAGATGGAAAAATAATGGTGTTAAACATCACTATGATGAACTACAACAATTTACACACATATATATATATATATATTTATACACATACATACAAACATACTATCATCAACCACAAGAGGGCAAACGTTGTATATAGCTAATAATTTAGAGCACTTAATTTTTCTTAGTTCCATCCATAACTTATGTCCACCTTGAGCAAATTTCCTAAGTTTTCTCGGTTCTGACAATTTTCAAGGCAAATCATTTGTGCAACTAAAAATTGTCCATGAGTTTGACAGCAACAGAGGAAAGGAAAGGCTAAGTTGAGCTGAAAACTGACTTTGCTCCTGTAAAAGCAGGTATCATTCCACTGCAGCATTTCACACAGCTAGGATTTCAAATGTCAGTAATGAATTTAAATAAATGTATGAGAAAACCACACAAATACACAGAATGCCTTTCAACACAAATGCTTCTTCAGTAGGGAAGAAATAGGATTGTCATTACTAAAGCACCCAATGGATCTCTGGTAAGCTATATAGGAAGCAGACAGCAGACCAGGCCTCTGTTTTTATGCTTGTGAGCAGGTGTTTTATTGCTCTGTCCCTTAGCTCTATCTATAATCATGAATTAAATATAGCTTCTCTCCCTCACCTTGGAGCAGAAGCAGTAAGAAAAAAAAAATTTAAATGCTTGGAAAAGGAATTTATTTTCTAAATCAGGCTATGAAGAGATTTAATGTCAGATTTCAAAAAGCACTTAGAAGGAATTGTAAAGGCCTCAGTGAAACAAAAATACATTTGACAGGTACTTGAATTTACAAAAACAGGCAGAATCTTATGTTCTTGGTATCACAAACAAAAACAAATAAATCCAAAGAGCTGGAGACCTGACCTACTATGGAGAGAGCACCATGGTTCAGGTGCCTAGCTCATCTTTATTACTGTGAACCAATGTTTCCCTCTGTTTAAGACCTTTCAGTAGAGGTGTAGAGTAGCAAACCACCTCTTCAGCCAGTCAGCTGCCTACATGAGATGTTCCATAGGACTTTGACATCTAGTTAGTTTTAAAATTAAGCATCTACAGATCTTAAAAGAGCTGACAGCATTATTCTTACAGTCAGGTATAAGTGACTCCAGTTTATGATAGAACTCCACTTAGACAACTGGTCTTAGGAAACAGCAGGCACAGGAGAAGAGATGCAGTGGTGCTTAGCATAAATTCCTTTAAAAAAATATAGCAAATCTACTTTGCAATCTTGTTTTATAAAGACTTTTCCTCAACCAAGGAGTAAAACAGTAGAAAGAATTGTAAAGCCCTCAACTATTTACAAGCATTATTTTTTCATTTACATCAAGATAATACTTTTCATTTACTCTATATTTTAGGAAGGCAAGAAAATCATTACTAAGTATCCAAGGAGATTTTACAAATCCTTTTAAGATCAACATCTGCAATGAAAGGAGTATCTACAAGAGTTCAAGTTTTTACTGTGGTAACAAATAATTTTTCTAAGTACCCTGCGAAACAAATCATCACTGCAACATGACCACTTTGCATTTTAGTTCTACGCTCTTGGTTTAAAAACCACACTAAAGAAACCATTCAGAAAAGACCCTAGAAGAAATACAGTGACCAGGTACTTCCATGCATCCAAGGATACTCCTGCACAACACTGTCAGATATTTAAAGGGGTTATCAGTACCTCAACACAAAAGAGCAAGTCTTGCTGCAAGTGGCACTCAAATTATATGGATAAATCATGGTGGACTATTAGACACAATTATTTTTTTTAAGTCACATTCAGTGAGACCTTAACACTAACGCACATGACTGCTCATTCTGGGTAACTTGTATAGGAGCCTAAGGAGTAAAGAGGATGCAGAAGGGGCAATGGGCATTTCAATATTTATCTTGCTACCCCCAGGACTGATGAGGACATAAATTTTTACCTCAGCATCTGCTAATTGTTCAAAAGATACCTATTCAAATGAATAGCAAGAATATCAACACTAAAGCTCTTATTAACTACTGGAGCCAACACTCAGTAAGAGAGATCAAAAACACTACCAAAAAAACCTTTTGTTGGTAACAACTGCAAACCATTTTGTTTACAAAAGTTCCAAATTATCACAATGTGCATCTACCAAATGTTCTATTCACAAAGCAGCCAATTCATTTGTGCTTATTAAGAACTTTAAAAACAAAAGCAACCAGCAGTTATTGGAAAAGAAAAAAAATTCACACGTACTTTCCAGGAACTTGCCCAAGTCAGCTCCTGAAGCAAGAAAATAGAAGGAGCAGCAGAAAGTTAGAAAAACAATCAGAATTCAGAATTTCTTCCAACCACTCATGAAGACACCTAAGAACTATAGTTCTTAGTGGTAAACCACTGTGGTAGTAAACCAAGAACACCAAGCTGAAGGTTACTGGGGAAAACGTAGGTTTTATTTCATAAGTACTACTCGGCAACATCTGCTTTTGGCCTACAACTTGGTTCTACTTCAAAGTGCAATTACATTGAGTTGAAAGACGGGAGAGTGCTTTGTTGACATTGAAACTACTTGTCCTGGATCAATACCAAACGTACACAATCCTGATCGATGTTCTCTTCAGCCTGCCAAGGCCTCTCCAGTCAAACACTGCTGGTGACTGCTGCTCCCAGTAGCCTGCTGCCTGTGGGGGTGGAAGGCTCGAGCGCTCAACAAGCTCCCTTCTTTCTCAGCCTGTGTAATCTGACAAGGCTGGGCGTGCTCGGAGCAGGGCACACACAGGCTTCAATGAGGAGGCACCTGCCCGCTGCGCTGTCGAACATAGGCCCACTCCCACTGGACTGAGAAAGGACGAGCGAGTTCACACGGGTCAGTGTGAAGGGAGATGGCAACAGGGAGGCAGCTACCAGCCCCAGAGGGCGGGAGGAGCCCCAGGCAATCCGCCGCCGCCTGACAGACAGCATCTCCCCCTGCCGGGACCGAGGAGCCGCATGGAGAAAGGCCCGCATCCCGAAGCAGGACCAGGCCCAACAAGCCTCACAAAAGCCCCTTGCCAGGAGTACGGAAGAGACTCTCCGGGCTTAGCCCTCGCCGCTAGGCCAGGGCGACCTCATCTCCCACTAGGCCGCAAAGCGCCTCGGGGCTGCGGCACTCCGCAGCGGACAGGAGCCACCGGCAAGGCCGGTGCTCAGCGAGCGGCCTAGGCCCGCTCCCACAGATAGGGAGCGCGACGGCGGGGGGCAGCACAGCGACAGGGAGCGCGGTGTCAGGGACGCGGCCCAAGTGGCGGCAGAAAGCGAGTCAGGGAGCCGGCAGGACGGCGTTACCTGCGCTCCCGGACGGAGAGTCCCTCACGGCCACAGCGACTTCTCAGCCCCAACAACACAAGATGGCGGTCGCGCCGCCACGCAACGTCACGTGAGAGCACGCCCCGCCCCCTCCCTGCGCCGCGGGACCCGGATGGGCGGCGGGACTCCCCCCTGCCCCGACCGCGTGCAGACCCCGCCTGCATGACGACATCGCTGCGCGCGCATGGCCCCCTGCGAGAACGCGGCTGCTCCCTGCCGGAGGCGGGCACGAACTGCAACTGCCTCACCGCACAGACCTGATGGAGGGAAGGTGGTGAGGGTAGGAGGAGTCGAGTGGTTACTGTTGCCCGGCCGGGGCAGCTCTTCCTCGCGCCGTCCAGCCAACACCCTTCACAAAAATCCATGGCCCCGCCTCAGCTGCAGCCTGCCCCCTTCCGCCTTCTGGCAGTTGAGGTGCAAATCGGCCTTTTGATGCGGGTCCCTCGGAGGTTAATTGTAGGATCATAGAATCATTTCACTTGGAAAACACCTTCAAGACCTTCGAGTCCAACCCTACTCCACGAAGTCTGGTGGTACACCACGTCCGCCTCTTCAAAACAGCTCCAGGAATAGGGATTCAATTACCTTTCCAGGGAGCCTGTTCCAGTCTTTTAGAACCCTTTTAATGAAGAACTTTCTTCTAATACCAAACCTAATCTTCCCGTTGATGCAACTTGAGACTATTTTCTGTCATCCTATCACTTCTTAGTAGAGAGAAGCCACACCTGGCTCCAATCTCATTTCAAGAAGTTGTAGTGCATAAGACAGCCTCCCCTATGCCTCCTTTCCTCCAAACAGTCCCAGTTCCCTCAGATGCTCCTCACAAGATTTTCTCCACTGTTCACCAGCTTTGTCGCCCTTCTCTGGACCTGCTTCCCTAGGCAAATTCCTGCTCTGGGGTATGCCTGTGCTGCAGAGCACACATTATCTATCACCAGTCACCCGCAGCCTCAGACTTCCTCTCCTGTTGGGTTTCATGCAAGTAATTCATCTTTACTGGTGGCACTGAAAGGGCACAAAGAGCCATCTGACCCTGAGAAGCGACAGTGTTTTAAACACAGGCAGTGCCCAGGCTCTGTTGGGATCACACCTGCTCCCTCCAACTCACTAGAGGAGCCTTGCTCATCCTCTGCTGCAAGAGATAGCCTCAGAGGAGGCTGCTGCTAACAGAAAAAGAGCACTAGGTGGGACATATTTTGACTCCACATTTCGTGATGGGAAAATCAAGAACTCAAGGCAAACTGTTTTCAGCTAAAAATACAGATTTATATTTAGTCCTGAAGCCCATATTAGTACATGATGCAGAATGATCCCATGTGGTTCCTTTGGCCTAAAAAACTACACTTGGCTATTATGCACTATTGAAGGTATAACTGTTTTCATCTGAAACAATTTCACTCCAATCATGATTTCAGCCACACTCCCCCTAACTTTTTCCCTCTTCTAGATTAATAAATACTTCTCGTTGTGCACTGAATGCTGGCCAAAAATGATGTGACAGTGAAGACAAGTGATTTTTCTGAGCTAATGAGTTGAAAGCCTGTAATTCCTGGGGCTTATTTTTAGCCAAGAGTGACAGAGGGTAACTTCACTCCAATATCTTAGAATTAGATTTCTCCTTTAGGAGGCTGGTAGGTAAAAGCAATGCTCCCTAGCAAAGGGCTGATGACTGATAAGCCTTGTTTGATCTCCCAGGTTGTCACAGCTTGCACCAATACTAATAATAGTATGGTGAGGGAGAGAAGCAGGCTTGCTCTTCTACTTACAGAATGCAATAGGTAGATACTTTCACATCCTCTAAGACAAGCTTTATCTGAGATGGGAGAAGTTTAGCACTTGTGGAAACTTTATCTCTGCACAATCTTTGTATTGTTAAGACAAAAAAAAAGTGTCTGAAACATGCTTCATCTGCAGAACTTGGTATTTTGCTTGTTTTTTGGTTATAGCAGATACATCTTAAATCGTCCACAACACTCATTCAAGCAGAACTGGGAGGCTGTTGTGAAAATTCAAGACTGTACCATGTTCCTGCAAGGTTAAATTACAAAACTTCAGCTGATATTATCTAGGTGTGAAATCACCCTAGCAGCTAGTCTGGCTACCAAGGGTGTGAGATACTTCAGAGCGTGGTATTTGCCAATTCATCCTCACTGTTAAAATCCAGGTGTGGGGAATCATCATCCTTAGCAAACTAAGCCCTTCCTTGACCTATTGCTCTCACTCATCCTAGCTTGAAAGCAAGAGCCTCCCTCCCTAAGTACACTAGTGGAGCTATAATGACAAGGCACAACTTGGAAATGATAAATAACAGTCACAAAGCAGCTCAGATAATGTAACAAAGTCTGTCGACTTTCCCCTCGCCACCCCAACTTTTCATTATTTACAAAAGTGACTCCTCTGCTTGCTAAAGCCCACAGATTTTGTCTGAGAAGAGTCAGTGTCTTCTCAGCATCCTCTGTTTTCCATGTCCTCATTTGTCACATCCCTAAAAATAATAAAAGCAATAAATGAAGCAGGCAGGTGAACACCTAACTTAGTTTTTGAACTCAGTCTCTTTGATGCATCTATCACCTCAGATGGCTTATACTGAAAGACCACCACAAATACACTGCTACCTCCACAACACAATTATTTCCAGATGTCCTTCCCACATGTGGCAAGCGAGGTTTCTAAGGGTTTATTACTATAAAGCTGTCCAGTTACTCAAATCCACCTTGTAAGGGATACTCCCATAAGGACAAAATTCTATTTGGTCACCTTAATCCTCACAGATAAAAGTTGTACTCTAAGCTGAGGACAACCTTATCATATTGTTTCCACTTATCTCTTGACTATGTATACACAGAGCTCTTAAAGTAAGGCTTCCTGCCATCACATATTATCCCCTGCAGCCAACAATCAATGGCTGTGACAGAAGCATCATTGAGAAACACAATGCAATCCAAGGATCCAGAAAGGCTGAACCTAGCCTTGGCCTGAAGTGCTAGTGATTTCTCTGCTGTGTCTCCTGCTCTGGGAAAACTTGAACAAAGACTACCTGCAGTTCCCCTTCTAGGACATAAGGGACTTGAGGCAAATCTTCATCCTTTCTGGGAAAGACCCAGGAGCACAACAGGCTTTTCATGAAACTACTGTACTTGCACTCACAAACAGGCTTAGAGTCACTTGGGGCATGTTAGGAGTGCCAGGTCAGTATTGATCTACCAGCAGGTATCTATAAAGACAGTTGGGATTGCCAGGACCTTCAAGAACCACCTATAGCGTCATCAGGTATAAAAGGAGGATAGAGCATTGAGGATTGTAATATATTTGAGTCATTTAGCAGATGAGGGAAAGACTGTGGATTTTGTTTACTTGGATTTTGGTAAAGCATTTGACACTGTCTCCTATAGCATCCTCCTGGCTGCTCATGGCTTGAACAGGTAGATACTTTGCTGGGTAAAAACCTTTCTGGGTGGTGAGGCCTAGAGAGTGATAGGGAATGGGGTTAAATCCAGCTGGTAATCAGTCACAGGGCTCAGTACTGGGGCCATCTCTCTTCAATGTCTTTATCAATAAGCTGAGTGAGGGGACCAAGGCACCCTCAGCAAGTCTGCAGATGACAATAAATTAGATGGGAGTGTTGATCTGGTTGAAGGTAGGAAGGCTCTACAGAGGAATCTGGACAGGCTGTATCAATAGGCCGATGTCAATTATACCAAGTTTAACAAGGCCAGCTGCCAGGTCCTGCACTTGGATCACAACAACCCCATGAATGCTCTGCGCTTGGGGCAGAGTGGCTGGGAAGATGCCCAGCAACAAAAGCCCTGGGGACGTGACCAACGCTGTCCGAGCATGAGATAGCATGTGCCCAAGTAGCCAAGAAGGCCAACAATATACTGGCCTGTCAGGAACAGTGTGACCAGCAGGACCAGGGGAGTTATTGTTTCCCTGTACTCAGCACTGGTGAGGCTATATGAGAGTACCAGGTTCAATTTTGAGCCTCACTACAAGAAAGACACTGAGATACTGGAGCATGTCCAGAGAAGTGCAACAAAGCTGGTGAAGTGTCTGGAGATTAGGTCTGATGAGGAACAGCTGAGGAAACTGGAGTTCTTTAGTTCAGAGAAAAGGAGGCTGAGGGAAGATTACCTCACTCCCTACAACTATCTGAAAGGAGGTTGTAGTGAGGCCTCGAGTTGCACCAGGGGAGATTTAGGTTGGACATTAGGAGAAAACTAAGACTGGAACAGGCTCTCCATGGAGGTGGTTGAATCCCCACCCCTGGAGATGTTTCAGAGAGGTAGAGACATAGTGCTGAAGGACATGGTTTAGCACCAGACTTGGTCAAGATACTGGTTGGATTTGATGATCTTGAAGGTCTTTTCCAACCAAAGCAATTCTATGACTCTATATTAATAGGTAAATACAATTAAGCATTGCCTAATACAATAAGCATAAAGGGGGATTGAGCAAGACAAATTTTTAGTACTTCTGCATAACCTAATGACATTCTTATTCAATCCAATAGTAACCAGCAAAGCAGGACAGTTTAGAAAGCAGTTTCCCAAGTCACTTTTTGCAAAGCTAATTTCTAAACACAAATCACTACAGCTTCAAAACAAACATACATCCAGAAGCACTTGCTGTTCACTGCCCTGAATCAAGGCCCCAGCTAACATCACCTGCTCATATTGAACACAACTGCACCACACTGCTCATTTCATTGTTGAAACTTGTCAGCTGGAGTTGACTCAAATATATCAAAATAAAACCACTGCAAGCCTTTTTTATCACCAGCTGCACATGGAAAGCAGCACCAGCAGTGCTTGCTGCACCATGGAGGAAAAAAAACACAGTGAATTGAAGAGTTGCAGTGTTGCAATTTCCCTGTAGAAAAATAAGAATAAGGAGCCTTCACCCCAATTTTACCTGACCTCTGAGACCTGAGGTCTCACACATGCACAACAAACACGTCAACTGCTGACAAGGCACAGAGCAGAGCCACACCAGATGAAATATTTCTGTCTTGCATTTCATGACTGAGTCATACCTGAATTGATGCATGGTTAAACCTCCTCCTGAGCTGCCCCAACCCACCAAGCTGGCCATGCCAACAAACCTCAGTATATCAACAACAGAAACAAGAGGTATGGACACATTTTTCAGATGTCCATGTATTCAATTTTTTTTTTAAATCTCCTTTCTCTAAAGGCAGAAAGAAGAAATGCAAAGGCAAATTTAGCTGAAGCAACCCACCTACTGAAGCAACCCAGTACTGCTGGGGCTGAGAGAGTGGCCATTTCAAGATAAGGGAAGGCTGGCAACCTTCAGATGTCAACATATAGCACTGGACAGTATTTCAAATATTTACACAGCCATGTCACTTGGAGGAATTGCAAATAGGGCTTTTTACACCAGAACTGCTGTACAGAAGGGGAGGGGCTATCCAGAACAGCTAAAACACATCCAGCACTCACCCAAGACAGGATGCTGAGCTTTGGAGACCACTACTATGGATTTGTGAACAAAATAGTATATTCAAGGACCTAAAATAAACCACAGATAAGACTGGAGATAACAATGCTTTATTTGTACATTTCAGCAACAGGAGAAATAATTGAAGATGAAATTATCTACTTTGTAAAGTATAAAAA
This sequence comes from Indicator indicator, assembly GCF_027791375.1. Lineage (NCBI taxonomy): Eukaryota > Metazoa > Chordata > Aves > Piciformes > Indicatoridae > Indicator > Indicator indicator. The sequence continues at coordinate 13,981,644 of NC_072022.1, read as the reverse complement.
CATTTAATTATAAATATTTAGCTAAAAAGCGTGATTTATAAAATATAATCTGTGAAGATATATACACAGTTTAATTGTTTAGCAATTCTTTCACCTGACATTAAAGAGTAGAGGTTTTTCTATGTATTATTCCATACTCACAGCTTAGTGCTCACAGTGTAAGAAGCAAAACAGACAAATGAAAAGACAACTGGTAAGTTTTGTTCTGGAAAGGGAAAAAAAAATAAAAAAATGCAACAACTGGGACAACAGCAGAGGCAGAATTCAAGCAAATCCATGTTTCAGGAGAAGCCTCTGAGGGATCTGCCATGATCTATAGCATATATATTCAGACAAGCAGTGGGCATCTTAACATTTATGGGAAGGTTCCTGTGTTTGCAAAAGAAAATGGCTAATGTAGTGCAAACCTTCCACATTAAGTTCAGCTAAAGATGTTCACCTCACTGCTCTTCCTTTCTTGAGCAGAGATCCGTCAGTATGCGCTGGTGTTATCTGTCATGGCTCTAATGAAATCAAACAATATCACCTTCAGGAATCAAGATAGAAGCAAATTTCCAAATAGAAAACCCCAGTGTGCTGTGCAAATTCACTGTCCAGATGGCAATATCCCTTAAAACCAGACAGAGTTGTGTAGGGCTGGAAAAGATAGTGAAGCCATACAGTACGCTAAATGTAATGGAATGTGAAAGAAGATACGTGGTCAGGCAACTCAGTTTTGTTCCTCACTTGAGAGAGTCAGCTTCCTCCCTTTGAATCCCTTCAATCTCACCTCTTATTGAAAGGTTGGTTAGTATGGCACTTCTGATAAGAAAAACTGGACAACTCTCCAACATGCTAGGTGGCAGAAAATGCTACAGAAAATAGTGATCCATATCCCTAGTAACTATCTTTCTCTCTTCACAGTGTTTTCACAGTGCCTGCAGCATGGGGCTTTGAGGAAGAAAAGGAATAGTTGAAGATGCATGACAACACCCAACAGCAGTACAAGTGTACAGGAAGTCAAGCTGTACTTTGTACACCCTGATTTACTCAGACTTCATTACTTGCCTGTAAGCAAGGAATTAACATGGGGGTAAGAGATAATGGATGTGCATTTAAAAAGGAATGAAGTTGGCAAGCATGACACTTGTCAGTGTTTACCCATGATTTGTTACCTGCTCTTTCTGCTTCAGGGTGATGTGCTCCTGACAATTCAGAGCAAACAGCATGTACACAGCTCTTACAATTAACATTGTTATAAATGCATAGTAACTGCAAGAATTGTGCCCTTAAAAACTCAGGAGGATCTTCAGGAGAGGAAGTCTAGCAAAGCTGTAATGAATTTTAGGCAGGATCCGGGCAGTTCTCCCCCAGTAGAGCCCTGATCTGGGAAATGTACCAAGTCCTGTGCAATCTCAGACTGTGTATTGGCTGGTCAGTTACTGGGTAAATGCAGACTTCAACTCCCTGAAAGCTGCTCGGCGGTGTTTCCTTTCCTCTTCTTCTCGCTTCCGCTCATCCTGCTCAGCTTTTATCTCTGCTTCAAACTTACTGGCTGAAGAGAGAGCTTGAACCTTTTTGAATGGGAGAGAAAATAAGAACATCAAGCATTGCATCAGAGGGAGAGCCAGATCCTGAATTACTCCCAGATTGGCAATGCCAGACTGCCTGCTGCACCTCCCAGTGCTTGCTGGGAAGCTCTGCCAAGATAGGTCAAGTACTAATCATACTGCAAGTGCTTGGGTATTTACATCTAGTACCTGTTGGCTTGCTTGACTTAAACATCAGCAAAAGAAAAGTCATTTTCTAATAGGTCACTAACAAGTGACTAAACCAGTGCCATTGATGCTGGGTCACATATATACTTTCCGTAGGCAGGCAGCACAGCTTAAGTTGTGGGTATATAACAGGAGAAACTACTGCAAAAAACAGTTCTGAATCACAGCCAAGTGTGAGAACATCATACTATACCACAGATAATCTGCAGATCAAAGAGACATTGTTTATTTGCTGGCTATTTTTCCAGCTTTCATCTCAGTACATCTGCAGTGCAATAGCTGTGTTATGCTCTTGGGAAAAAACTTACTATATAAACAAGCAGGATTATTTTCTCTCTAAGAGAGCTTTCCAAAAGGGTGCTTTGTCAGCTTCAAATGAAGGAAAGCTCTTTCTGCCAACCCGAGAGCCCTGCAAAACAACTTTGATTCCAAAGGTTAGAGAGAGCTGGTCAAGAAAGTGATGCCTGAAATCCTATACTCCAAAATACTCCATTCACTGATGAACTCAGTGTTCTGTTTGAAGGAGGTTCTGCAAAACTTGAAACTCAGTTCCTATTGCATGAGTTTCTAGGATGCTTTTGTCTCTAAAAGCTGTCAGCCAGCTAGTCCCACAGAGCTCCCAACCACAGGGATACAGGTCAGCCAGTCAGCCCCACCAGGGTAGGATTCAGTGCAGAGATCATGAATTAAGCTATTCTGGTGTTGACTGATCGGCACAGGAAGGCTGTAGCAAAAGTCCAACAAAATTTGAAGGGAAAAAGCTACAACTGAGTTTGTCAGAGGGTAAAATATACCTCCTTTTATCTAGGGAAAAATCTGGCAGTATCTTCTATTGAACAGTGAGCAGAGTCAGTGTCTCAATGGCAGCTAAAGCCTATGTGCAGACCTATTTCACATCCTTCTGTGCCACACCATACCTTAGCTTCAAAGAAGTTCTTGGCTCCTTTGACTCCTTCGAGGGAGACATCTATCTCTGAAAGCTTTGCAAGAGTCAACAGGCCGCTGTCCTCCTCAAGTTCCCCAGCTGCAGCTTTATGAAAAATCAGCAGGAACTAGCAAAACAAAAAGAAAACATTCAAGTTCTGTCACTGAGGCTCTAACAATTTAAAAAATGCGAACAGCACAGATGTTCACCTGGAAGAGGCAAAGACACCAGGTCTATATGGACCAAGTGGCATGACAGAGCCTGTGCTCCAGCGCCCAGGCTCCAGTACACAGCCCTGCTAGACTAGGAGGAATCTCACAGGAGAAACGAATTTCCTGGGGAGCGGAGCCCTGGTAAAGTACAGCTTCTACCAAGCCTGACTTGGCCAGAGGAAGAAGGCCACCTCTCCACCTTGTACAACTACATGGTGAGCTAAGATACTTCACTCAGACACTTTATGTCCCCATATCCTAATGGTGTATTCACAAGCCCCCCCATCAGCTTCCCCCAGTGTTCTAGGAGCTTAGACCACACTGCATGACAATGAAAGCAGAACAAAGAAAGCCCTGACTCACCTGAACTCCAGGTTTCTGGACCTGGGTACCAGTTAGTGAAAAGAAAAGTCCAAGTGCATGCCTGCCCCTGTAATAGAGCAGCTTAAACAAGTGTCCACAACACAACTTGTCTTGAAAACGTCATCTTGACAGACACACTACAGCTGAATGCACATTGGCAAGGAATTGCAAATGGAAACAAAAAAAATGGATTGTACTTCAGGAAGGTACACTGTGCACCATCTTCCATCTGCTAACCAAGCTACAGGTTAAGATGTGCATACTATCTGCGTCGTTTGAGAGAGAGGTTCTGTAAACCCTCCTATTCTTGATCACCCTAGGAAGTGTCTCAGCACTTCAAACAGTACACAAAGAATAGAGACAAGGACAAATCACCATGGTGCAAAAGAAGCACAAGCAACAAAGCTGTGCCACTGCACCACTTCAGGCCAGCGCCACACAGGGCTGCCCTGAAATCCATTTTCACAGGAACATCAAATATCTCTAGTGCTGTGCTCCTCAGGACTTCTAGACTTGAGACTTCTCTTCCCAGAGATAGCCTGAGCTATCCCAGAGGAGGGCAGCAGAGCCCCAAAATCTATCCTAAGCCAGCTCTGAATGCCTCACCTGCTTCACATAGCTTGCAGAAGCCAATGAGGATGCACAAGTTTGGGAATGTCTCCCACGGGGAAGGGTGTAGAGATGACAGTAGTGCTGTCTGCCCCCTCACAGAGGGCAGCATCATCAGGCATTGCTTCTTGCAACAGCCTTGTGACCCCTGTGTGCTCAGCACAGGGTCAGCCAGAAAGCTGGGCTTAGGCAGGGAACTCTTCCCCCTTCAAACACATGTAAGACATTAAATGATGGCAAAACATCCTGCTCAAAGAAACCAAACCCTCCCCAAGACAACCTTTCCCTCTGGGCAGATCTACTGGGCTCAGGCTAGTTCCTCTGCTCTTCCACCACTAGGCATGGGGACACAGCAGGCTGGCAGCCAGGCCGGCATTAGTCATGGTCCTCCTTCATGGTTTCTGCTCCACCCTGGAGTCCCACTTCCTGGCATTGGAAAAGGGCAGCAAAGGCAGCACAATCCTGAGGTCTGATACAGCTGTTGGCAGGGGAGAGACTGGAAACACCCAGTCATGCATAGAAGTGTGCATGAATCATCCTCAAAGTAGGGAATGGGGAAGCAATCCACTGGTGGAATATGGGCTGCTGCAACTACGAAGGGCAGGCCAACCCAAAGGAGACTAGGGACTGAGACACTACTTGGGGCAGGCAGAGTAACATCAGCTTCAAGGACCCAATGAGGTGAAGCTATGGACCATGATGCTGGTTTCCGCAGGAACTCAGGAGCAAAGCCTTACTCACTGCTGCAGCTCACTTTAGTTATTTGCCCTCGAGGCCTCATTCCTTACTAACCAGAGAGCACCATCAATCTGTATCCAGTTCCCCTTCCCAGCAGCTCTCATGCCCTTGCTCGGCCCAGAACAGATCACACACAGCTAAGCCTCAGGCAAACAGTACCAGAGAAGCAAAAGTGAAAAATGTTGATAAATTCAAAAGCAGTGCTCTCAAGGAGGGCAACATGACACACATTTCCCATCCCACTAACTTTGTAAGAGATGAGATGTATATGCTCATCCTTCATGATGCAAGACCTATTCCACAGGGCCAAGTCTCAGTTATGCAGCCTCACCAGACACCACGCTGGCCTCAAAGATGTGAGAGAAGGTACCAAGATAGACCAGCAGCTGCAGCCTTGCAAAGACTTGCCAAAAGAGCAGCAGCACCCAAGGCTGTGGTTTACACCAGCCCTGCTAGCAAACACGCAACATGGGTCACCATTTAAGCTGAGGCAGGTGTTGGGGACAGTGGATTTTTGTGGGTTCTAGATAGCAGCTACAATCCGACATTACTATTATAGCAGTTAACTCTGGTTTCCTGTTGTAATCACAGAACGAGATGATCAGAGGTGTTTTTTCTCCCTCCTCACTCTAATATTTTTTAAACCCAATTTTTTTTGCCTGAGTCAGAGGGAGTCTTGTGCAGTTAATTGTTGATGTATTGACAGATACTTAAAGTCCAGTGGTGGAAGGCATCTTTCCTAACAGGGCTAACAGTTCGGCAGCAGCAACTCAGGTACACAAGCCTGTCTTCCAGTCAACAGCTTCCCTGGGATGGGAGGACACAGAAGTACTCAACACAGAAGCAAAAGGTGACCTATTTCAAGTAAAAGAGGTTCTTAGCAATGCTGTGGCCAGGCCACAAGAAGCACATCTTCAGACAGGTGTATCAGGACTCCTTAGTCTCTAGAGCAGCAGTCAGGAGCACTCTAATGCTCAAGTTACATCCTGCCAAGCTCAGACACCCATTTAAACCAGAGTTTCACCTTGTATTGGCAGGGTGCCTCAAGTCAGCTTGGTCACCCCCACGATCTTGCCTATCATCACCAATAGGAAGCAGGCCTGCAGGCTGGATCAGGCCTCTTCACCTACTAGGCAGGGAGACAGTCTCCGTGCCAGTCCTCTGCCCAAACACAGCAGCTGGACATGGTGCATCTGCAACACAGCAAGAAGCATTCTTCTCCTTTCAAACACATGAAGCTTTGGGTATGTGCCAAAGCTGCCATGTAATTTGTCCCAGAGCTCTGCCAGTGCTGCTCCCTCAGTCCAACCCATGTGCCACTCAAGTTTGTTTGCTTGACCATCATTTTGCGTCTGGTGTTACAACAGCAGCAGCTGCCACATGATGTGTGCCAAGGGCTGGCAGCATAAGCAGCCCATGACAGCTGACAGGGAGCTGTGCTCCAAACAGGTGGCTGCAGAAGAGGAGCTGCTCTACCATCTTGTGCCATGCCACTGGTGCCAGGGACACTACAGCATCTTCCAGAGCCTTGAGGGTTAAGGCAATTCTCTTTCACAGAAAAGCCCCTGCAGCAAGCCCAGACGCTGTCCCCAGAGTGAAGGGTGGCCCAAGAGACATGCAGAGATAGAGGGCTCCTCCAGCCCAAGCAGCAATGTGGCAATCAGACTGACCTGGATCCAGGGGCACAGTGCTCTTCCTGCTCCACTGGATTCTTTGATACCCCTAGTTCACCTCTAATCAGGAACATCTCTTGTCCTGCCCATCTATCAGAGCTTTGCTGGTGTGAACACAGGCTTGCACTTCACAGATTTGCATGTCCTTCCCCTTCTCCCTAAGGACTGTGCCCCATAACCCAACAGTCTTTGGCCTCTGTCTTCTACTGCCACGCTCTTGCAGCAACATAAATGCAATAAAACCCTTCGGGACACGAAAGCATTGGGAGATAGTGCAGCAACGCTGTAACCTGCCAGTCACCACTCACAGCCTGACCAGCAGATCATGGGCCCTAGCTACTCATCCTCCCTCCCAGGCACTGCCAAAGGTTTCAGGACTTAAAGAACTCTGTCCCAAGCTGCGTGTGCACCTATCTCCACAATGAATCTCCTGCTGTGGAGGATGCATGGTGAGAGCACACGGAACCCAGCTGCTCATGGCCCACCCTCACAACCCATGCAGGACATTAGCAGTGCTGGCTCCTCCTGCTGCCTAAGGGGCTGGTGGTTACTTGGCAATGTCACAGTGCAATATATGCTTCTGAGGAGACAGCAATCAAAGCCTGGAAGAAGGAGATGATGCAACAGATGGTTTTGGTATCTGAGCTCCCTCTTCCCACTAAGATTAGTTGGGTACTCTACTCCAACTTCCTCTCTTCCTCTACCCAGCAGCAGTTCCTAGTCTGCCCACATGACCTCCAGTGGTCTCAGCAGTGATAACAGATAGACCCATTCCCTGTGTGTCCCTGTTGAGCCTGCATGCAGTACCAAACTGCTGCATCACTGCATTTATCTTGTGGCATAGAGCCATCTCTTGTGAAGCTTGCCATGGTTGGTGAATGTGATACAGAGAGGGTCTCAATGTAAACTGGAAGGGAAAGCCTCCTCTGTCCTGTGAGACCAGCCCTTCTTCTGCACCTAAAATGAGCCACTGCATCAGACTCCAGCAATGAGACATAGTGACCGAAGGGACATGCCACCTTCAGCTACAGCAGGGAGCTCTGTGAGCACTCATAGGCAGCTGCAGCAGGCTCAAATGTGCTCTCAAAAGCAAGCAAGCAAGTTGGAGAGCTTCGGCATCAGATACCACTGCTGCCACATGGAGATAAGTGACAGTGACAACTTGACTTCCCATGGCATGAGGAAGCTCACCTGCTTCTCCACTGCACCGCACAGCTGGAGAAACTCAGAGGGAACAGGGCTACCTAGAGCCAGAATACAGGGCCTGGTTGCCTTATCCCTCTATCCCAGAGACAGAGCGCTTGTCTGCAGCTGCAGCCACCCTCACCTCACGGAAGCTGAGCTTGCCATCAAAGTCTTCATCCACCTCCTTAATCATGTTCTTCAGTCCCAGGTGGGTCTGTGGGGCTCCCAGTTTTTCCATCATCAGCTTCAGCTCCATCAAGTCAATGAACCCATCCCGTCCTGAGTCATACCTTTAGGGTGCAAAGGAGAGAGAGTCAGTCCTCATCATCCCTCATATCTGTTTTCCAGAAGAGGAACCATGCAAACAGATAAAGTTACTGGTTTGTTCAAAGCTCATGGCAGAGGGGAAGTGGCATGACACAGACAACAGAGATATATTAAGGTCAGAGAAGTAGCTGGAAGCTTTCAGAGCTATCTCACCACATAGAGAAGTGCTCACGGGAGTTCAGACCAAACCACCCACACAGAAAGCATATGGAAGAACTGAGCTTAACTCAGTGGGATTTCCATCTCACCCACTTGCATGTCCAGCACAAAGGTTACTTGCATACAGCTTACAACATGCACCAACACAGTGAGGCAAAGGCATACTGGAGCAAGCTGCTGCCTTTCAAAGGTCTCCTGCTCCTTCCAAGGAACAGGGAGCAGACTAACCAGAACCTCCCAGCAGAAAGCACTTATCTTCCTTTGTAAGCAAAACTCACCTGCTCTAACCATTAAAATATTTCCTCTCCAAAATGGTTTTGTACTTCACTAGCACCATGCTCCAGGGCAGCAGAACAAGGGTCCTGGGGGAGCACAGCAATACTGGTCACTGCTGCAGGTTACATTATGGGGCCAGACTCACCCATATAAGACTGGAGGGGGATTACGCTCCCAAAAGAGCACAAAGGACTCTTTGCAGGAAGAGAAAGCACCTTTGAAAGACGCAGAGTGCTTTAGGGACAGGGAGGCAGTGATCTGCTGTGCTCAGCCTGGGACCATGCACCAGTTCCTCTCCGGACATCTGCTGTGGGTGTGAGTAAAGCATCTGGGCCTGCTCAGCAACCAATGCTTCACACCCACCAGGGCCATCACTGAGTTTCAAAGTCCAAAGGCTAGAGAGATGATTGCTCTGCTATCAGGCAGACTGTCACAGTCCCCCGTCATCCTGATCCTGCCACCAGGGTCCAGTACTGAGCTGGGGTTTCACATGGGGACAGAGCAGGGTCTGCCAGGCTGGTCTTAGCCCTGGTGCACATCCTGCCACTTCCCCCTCACCACCATCTCAATCTCAACACAGTTAAATCCTTTCAACCATTCAGAAAGGAAACAGTAGGCACAGCACTGAAACTTTCTCATTGGTGGGGTCAGTCAAGTCCTCCCATTCATCATCTCATTTACTGTTAGCTCTCTTCCAGAAAAATGAGGGCTGTAGCCATCCCAGACTGAAACCTGCTCAGTTGTGGTTACCCTGGAAGAAAGCCCTTTCCAGCTGAGAAACCTCACAGCCACAAAGGAAGCTGTGGGAGAGGGAAACACAAAGCAACTGGCCCTGAGCTGCTCAACGGCATGGCCAGCGTAAGGCAGAGCTGCAATCAAGAGCTCTGCTTCTGCCCTCATGAGCATAGACATAGGGTGCTTTCCTCCAAAACTAGAGTGGCCTTCACAGCTTTCCAGAGTCTCACCACCTCCAAAACCATCTTTATACTCAGGGTCTCTGTTTCCAAAACTCCCAAGCGAGAGGAAGGTCACCACCAGGCTAACATGCAGGCCCTGCAATCAATATGCCTGCATACTCTCCACCCAGCAATCCCACCAAGATGAAGAGCTTTCTGGAAAACTAGGAGAAACCAGGTCACAGACCTAAGACATCACAGGGAGGAAAGGCATCAGTTCATTGCAGTGAGGAAGGAGTCAGTTACCAAAGGCACACCTTCACAGCATTACTCAGCCCAGCTCTGTGATGTAGAAGTGTAATAAAGTGCAATATTTAATTATCAATTTGCTTCTCCTTTAAGTTTGGGAGGCAGGGTGTGGAGCTGTTCCTCTGGAATAAGGCGGTTTGAGAGGCAGTGCCTTTGATCAGCTAAAGCAGCGAAGTATAGAGTGGTAAGGAGGCACTTGGGATTGGGTGGGGGTTTTTTTGTGCCCCAGCAAGATCGTGCTGCCCTGTGAGTGCAGAAGCAGAACTACACCAAGGCCTCCACCAAGGGCTGCCTATCTGCGGTCAGGGCACTCCCAAGCTCCTCTTGGAGATGAAGGCAGGAGACACATGCCCAGCCCACGCCTATTGTGTTCATCTTCCTCTTCTGCTACAGACACTACCCTACAGGCAAACACTATTCCTGGCAACAAGCCCAGGGGCAAACATGCCACCCAAAAAGGGTTAAGCATGGGGCACAGCTCCAGGGCTTGTCATCCCTACAGAGAGGCAGCACAAAGCCAGGATTGTAAGAGATGGAGTCTTGCCAGCAGTGGCTGTGGTGGCAGAGCAGTGCACTGTACCAGCCACACAATTGGTGTTGAGCACACCAGGCTGGGATAGGGCTGGCATCGAGATGCACTCCAAAATCAGGTTACCAGTCCCTTGCAGTCAAGACAGCCAGACAGAGGGACGCCAAAGTCCCTGGATGCTCAGTGGCAGCCTCACAGAGAACAGCAGCACCCTGCAAACTGCTGCATTTCCTCCCCACCCCCCCTCACCTCCTAAAACAGTCCAAGTATTTTAGGATCTGGGTAAAGCCACAGCTGCCACAGAGCCAGCAGCCAGACTATTTAGGGAGAGGAGTATTTATAGGACATGAGAGATGGTACAATTCAACCCTTACTGTCCTCCTGCAGGCACTCAGCACATCTTGCACCTGGTTGGTTGGCTGATGCTCCTGGCATACCTTCACCTCTACCAAAATCCCACCGTCTGCCTTTTGGGAGATGTCTTTCAGGGCCTAGGGCTCCAGCCAGCCTCAAATACTGCTCACCCCAATTTCACTGCCTGAACAGCAGCCCCGTCCTGGTGATGGACAGCAGGCAGCCCTCACAGCCAGAGCTGAATGAAGGGCAAGTTGGGTTCCTAAATACATCCCAAGGAGGAGTTGTCTCATCACCATACTCCAGGAGTGGCATAGCAAGAGTATGCAGCACTCGGGTGTATTGCCAGCCCTCCCATCACCCATTGTCCTGCTGTGACACCGGAGATTTGATTCCTTCAGGCTCAGAGCTCTCTGGGCTGCAAGCCAAACCAAGCCCCAGTGATGTGTAGGCATTATGGACAGGGAGACTCTCATGCTGATGGCCAAAAACATCTCACAACACAGACAGGCAACTCCAACAGCAGGTCACTGCCATGGCAGGTCCCCACCTGCGACAGCTGGTACGCCACAGGCACCTACAGGCACCACAGCACAATAAGGCTTCGCAGTGCCACTGCAGCAGCGCTCCTGGCAGCAGACAACACACAGACAGCAGCTGCCAAAATCTGCTGCAACAAGGATGCACCCAGATTCCCACACTGGCTCGCTTCCACCCAAGCTGCAGAGCATGCTTGGCTGCCAGAGCACTGGGGGGAAGAAAGCAGCAGTGAAAACAAGGAGGGAGGAGAGAGGCAATACTTGCTGAAAAAACTTGCTTAAGAGCAAGAAGTGTGTTATGCACAATTACTGCCCAAGTACAATCATTACTGAACAGCATAGCTGGGGGGTTAACACCACAGAAGGAAGAGGGATCAGAACAGAAGAGAATGGAGATGCTGAGGACTGCATCACCTATACTGACTTTGCAGTCACCTCCCAGCTGCCTGAAAATCCCCACTTGGGGAGGGGCAGGGAGAAAGGGGGAAAGGGAAGGACTGTTGAAGAAATCTCAATCCCTGAAGGATCAAAGAGTAGTTTCCAAACATTCAAGCTTCTTGAGAAAGGCTGGAAAGAAAACCTGCCTTCCCTGTATGTGTTCACTGTATATGAGCTTGACCTGAGCTTGCTCCACATGCTACAGGGACCTGTACTTAGATCTGCAGTTCCTGCATGCTCTAATGAGCTAATACAGTCTTTGAAATAAAGCAGACTAATAGTGCTGAAACAGAATTTTGAAATATTTAGTAGATTATTACTAAGTAGTACTTTATTCCCTCTGAGTATTGCATTTTACATTATGTGGAGAGGTGTTGATCTCTTCTCCCCTAGTGATAGGGCCCATGGTTCAAAGCCATGCCAGCAGAGGTTTAGGCTGGGCATTAGGAAGCATTTCTTTATCAAGAGGGTGGTCATACACTGGAACAGTCTTTCTGAAGATGTGGTTCATGTGCCAAGACTGTCAGTGTACTGGGAAGCATTTGCACAATGTCCTTAACATGCTTTAAGTCAGCTCAAGTAGATGTTGTAGGTCCCCTCCAACTGAAATACTCTGTTTTGTTGCCTAGAGGTTTGGAAACAGTTCCGCCATACCGAGGTGGGGACAGGAACAGGCTCCTCAGCTGTTTATCGCTGTCCTCCACAGCCCAGGCAGCAGGAACTCACCTGCCCTTAGAGGGACATGAAGGTGAAATTTAAGTGTCTTCCAGCAAGAACTCTTCTGACCTTCTGGGCAAGACCGAGAGGCATCACAGCCTGCAGAGCTCAGGCTGGGTGGCTGAGTTCCTATGGGGATGACTTCCATGGCTGCTGGAATTCCAGAGTCTCTGGTCTGTGACCAGTTGTCATCAGGAACATGGCAGTCCTGGAGGAAGCAAGTCTGCTGCAACATACCAGACATGCCTCTTGGTTTAGGGGCATCCAGTGAAGGGGTCCCAGGTGGCTTCAGAAGGACATGGTGACATCACAGCCTTTTTTTATTGGCCAGGCAGAAGGCACTCATGAAACACATCAGCAACACATGAAATTCCCTAAATAAAAAAGCAACAGCAAAGCCGGAATTTCTCTACTTCCTCGCACCCTCAGATGTTTTCCTCCCCACTACATCTCTCAGAAAAGTCATTCCCAGTAGGCACAGCTTCACAGCCTGGCTTTCATACCTTGGTCTACCATTTCCCTGGACAAGATGGCACTAAGGGTAGCTGAGAGACTCCAGAGCTCCTGACTTTGTTCACAAGACTTAGGGAAGGGAGGTTATCATGGTCCTCAGACAGTCAGAACAGGCAACTAAGTAGGTCACATTATAATTAGCCTGAACTGCAGACTTTCTGGTCCTTCTGACAAAAAAAAAAAAAGTGCCAAGAGCTGCCTGCACCCAGTAGCCTCTGTGTACTCTCACACAGGCCCACCACTCTCAGCAGATACCTGCACCCCATCTCCAGGGAAACAGGATCAGGGGATATTACCAAGAGGAGGGTTGAACAAGAGGGGTAAAAGTCAGCCCAACTATGGCAGCAAGAGCAAGGAGCATCATTTCAGCTTTGGAAGGATGTTCCTGGTGCAGCCAGCAGCATCCGCATTAAGCACTGGATTTTGGGAAGTTCCATGTTCAGATCAGCTCTTTGCTTTCACCCTTGCACAGAAGAATCACAGTCACACCACGGAACACTCTGACAGATGCCAGAGCAGCAACTGCTATTACCAGCAACTCCCTTTTCCTGGTGGGAATACTTTGACCCAGCCCCCACTACACCCAAATCCCACCAGCTCGAGTTTGGTCTGAATTACAGATTTATAAATCCACCAAGCTGATAAGATAGGAACTCTGAGTGGCAACCTGGCATCCTGTGGGAATGAAGATATATATCCCAGTCTGTCAAAGGCTTATTTTTTCCCACTAGTAAGAAAGACCCTGGGTTGTGGTAGCCAAGGCCAATAAGCCATACAGAGAATAAAAGCCTTAATCACATTAACTCAAGCTCTGACTGGCAGGAATTAAGGGGAACATTTCCTCTCCTCTTGGAGCACGTGGTATTGGCCAATACTTGAAACGGGTCACTAGCAGCAGATGGAGGAAAGACCAGATCCTCTGCCACTGCAAACGTCAGGTGCCTGTAACAGAGTAAAAAACAGGACGGGGTTTTCCATCCGCCTATCTGGGGAGCACACAGCCCCGCTCCTTCCCCTTTTGGCATGGCTGGCCAGCACTCAGCTGCAATAGTCCTCACAGGGCACTCAATGTTTTCCAGCTACATTGACCTGCTGATTAGTATTCAACTGCAAAGCTGAGGTTTTCCCACTTACAAGGCCAGCATTAAATGAGTTCATTGTTGAAAAATTCAGCTACAATTCATCTCTTCCACTTTTTATTCCCCAAACCACTGCCATTCCTTTACTTATCCCTATTGAGGCAGTGCCACTGCCAGCTTGAGGCTCTCACCTGAAGCTTTTGGGCGCTGCAGCTGCCAGCATCGTTTGTCCTCCTGCCTTTGCAGTGCCATGTCTCAGTCCTCTGCAGAGTGGGATCCCCTCTAACCATCAAAGGGGGCACAGAACCAAGCAGAACACCAGTCTAAACCAGACCACCTCCCTTCTCACATCCAGCTGCTAATACAATGCTGCCCATACAACAAAGAGCTCCAATAAGCTCACAAAAGACCATTGCCCGATCCCCTGCAGCAATAGCCCTGGCTAGGGCCAGCAACACCCCACAACATCAGGAGCTGGGAGCATTGAACCAGGCTCTTGGTCTCCTCATAATGACCTCAACCTCCAAAGTATCCAAGACAGCTTTAAGATAGGATGACAAAGACCTAACAAGTTTTGAAGTCTGATGCAATCATCCCTATAAGCTGAAGCAGGTCTTTGCACGTTGCTGTGACAGCCCACATAGTGTCTTTATGGCCATGTCCTCTTATGCCTGGCAGCAGCTCACCTCCAGGATGGCAGCCCTGACTGTGGCTGGCTAGCACCTGCAGCTGCCTGCCTGACCCCTCTCTCCTTGGGGATGCCAGCTTCCAGGAGCACAGGGTTTTGTGGTGCTGCAGCTGAGCATAAGTAACCAAAGTTACCCAAGCACAGCCCAAGTGCAGGAGCCAGGAAAGGTCTTTTTAGGGAAAAGCACTGGCTGGATCACAGCTCCGAAAGGACCAAGCCTTTGGGCTCTACAGAAGCAGTTCTTCATATTGCCATCAGCACCTTGACTTTAATAGAAGCCTTCTGCCAAAAAGGGATCTCCATCCCAAACCCAGGAAGCAAGAGGAAGGCTGTTTGGGTGCATGGGAGGGAGAATCAAGCCTGGCAAACGGAACCGTGGGTGGAACCACAGCACTGCTGGGCAGAGCCAGCAAAGCCTCTGGGGACAGTCGGGGTCGCAGTCGCTAAGGACATTCAGAGTTGCTAGAAGGCCCTGGAACACAGACCCAACAGGCGGCCCAGGATGTGGGACAACAGTCCCCGTGCTCTCTTAGCCCCTGTCCCACCTGCAGCATCCCGCAAAGCCACAGCTCCTGCGTGCCACCACCACGAGCCACCACTCCGAAACCAGGCAGAGCAGAAACAAACCCAGGCCAGCAGCTACGCACGGCCCCGAGCTCGAGCCCCGAGGACGAGCCTACCCCGAAACACAAGGACAAATGTGGTGATCAGATGGCGCTGGCAAGCCGCCGCAGCTTCTTCCAGCCCGACCACAAAACCAGAGAGCACTGCGGACAGCCCGCCAAAGGCAGGCAGCCGCTCGCCAGATGTCCCCCGGGAAAAAGCACTGGGAAGTTCTGCAGGGAAAACAGAGGCCGAACACGGCGGGTCCTGGCAGGCGGGATCCATCCCCCCCCCTCGCTCCCTGCCCTACTCACAAGCGGAACATGCGCTCCATGTCCTTGATCTGCCGCCGGCTGAACTCCTTGAATTCGGTGTATGGGTTGAAGACAGCGGCCCGGCGGGGCTGCGCCGCCCCCTCGTTGATATCCTGCCGTCGGCACAGCTTGGCGCTCAGCTCCGCACCCGCCCGGGCCGTCAGGGAGCCTCGCTCCACCTCGGCCGTCACCTCAGACGCCACCTCACCCTTGTCCGCCACCTCGCCCGCCACTCCGCTCTCCTCCAACTGTAGCCGCCGCTGCAGCTTCTGGGCTAACTCCTCCGAAGCCATGGCCCGCCGCCCTCCAGCCTCTGTCCTCCCACCCTTCTGTAGTCAGGAGCGCCTGCCTCAGTCCGCAACTTTATTCCCTCACTTGTAGGGAGCGGGGCGGGACGGGGCGGAACGGGGCGGGACGAGGCCGTGACGGGGGCAGGCGCTTAAGGAGGCGCGGAGGGGATTTGGGGGCGGGAGCGGGTTTGTTAGGTCGCACTGTGGGGTGAGGGTGTTGTTCCCGGGATACGCTCACATGTACACTTATGGACGGATGACACCTCACAAGTAACCCACTCATTTTCCCGCACAAGAGTCGGCCCCACGCCGTTACACCAACACAGGTACTCACCTCCCCAGGCACCTACCCCTACTGAGATACAACCCCATGGTCAATAACCCACAGGCAAGGTGCCCGTAGCCTTCGAGGTCCAACTGCTCTCCACAGCGCTGGTCCCGGAGTGAACAGACCATGGGCTTTCCACCGCCGCTGTCCGCACCCACCGTCCGGCTCCGTGGGGTAAGACGAGCCCGAGCCCCAGACCCAGCCCGGGGACAGCCCGCAGCCCGCCCCACAGCTACAGGGTAGGAGGAGGCCCAGCCTGCCCTGGGTTAGGACAGAGGGACCCCTTAAGGGCCGCCTTGCGTCTTCCTTCTCTTATCTCCTTGGGCTAAAATTAACTCAGGACAAAGCTCGCTCAGCTCGGGGCTCCCCCTCCTTCACCAGAGAGCATCTAAAAGGGGCAGCCCCTTCCCGCCACCTTGCTCCTTTTTCCCGGGCAAGTGCCCAGTGCCACCCGTGGGGTTTCCCGGGATCAACGGGGGCCAGTGGTGTCCCTCTCAGCACTGTCCGGCCCCGGCCCGACTGACAAGATGCTGATGTCATCTCCCGAGATGGGATTAGGGCTGGCGTGGGGTGGCTTAGGGTGGTTGCTGATGAGATTTACCACCGGGAAGGAGGGGGAGAAGAAAGCCCCGGCTCAACCACACTGCCTGTTTATGGCTTCTGTGTTCCCGAGCCTGTGCGTCACGGGCAAGTTGTCCCAGCAGCTATCAGATGGCTGTTTCACACCTCCAGGTGGGTGATAAGCAGCTCTCTGAAGCAGTGACATACAGTTGACTCTCCTAGCCATGTTTCTTCACACGAAACCCTCTCACAAAATGACTGCTGAGACCGCTTGCAGCAACTCTGCCTGGTGCCAAGGGTCCAGATGGTTGCAAGGTCACTACAACATGTGGCATGGAAAGGCTGCTGCAGGTGTTTCACACAAAGGCCACCTGAAAACACAGCTGCTGAGTGAAGGGATGGCAGCTGCTGAGTGAAGTGCTGTACCCACACCGTTTTGCCCTCTGACAGTGCCACCTCTGTGGTGGAGAATGGCCACCTTCACCTGAGGGGCATGGGGAGGAGAGCTGAGAGCTTGCTGCTGGGACACAGGCCATCCTGAGCCCAGAGGTACTTGTCCTGGCTGCAATGTGTCCAGAGACACGAGCAGAATCGGAGTGACATCTGCAACAAAACAGCCAGGATGCCATCTGCTGGAAATAACCTTGAGAGGATGCGGTGAATAACATGAGGAAAGCAAGTCATCTGCACGCTGGAACCAGTACAGCAGGAGATGGGGCAAGAACCAGGAGTATGACTGTAGGGACCTGTTTCAGAGATGATGACAAGGATATAAGACAACTGGGTATACCCATTGAAGTACACTGCTGGGGAAAACGACAGGGTACAAATCTAAGTAAAGGTGTAAGAAAATGTATAGAATGTATAAGATATAGCACATCTATATCATATGTTGCTGAGGGGAAGCTGTGAAGGAGAGTCTGCAAGTGTTGATGTAGGTAGGGTGGAGGGTGGCAGGTGCATATCGGTGTTGCCCATTGCCTCTTTCTGTGTGTTTGTAGAGCGGTGTTGTTTTTTTTTTTTTTTTGACAAGAGGGCTGATGCAGGGTTGCAGGTTTGCTGTTTGTGGGGGATACTTGTATTTTGGGGTATGTGCAGGTGGTTATCATGGTGGCATGTGTTTCTGTTGTGTTGCCTGGTGCCTCACTCTGTGCATGCTAGAACTGTACCCTGGACTGGAGTATTGTGTGGGTGCCACAAGAGGCAGTCTGAATCAGTCCATGGCAAATGGTGGGACTGTGTTTCTGTTACTGAGGCAGTCAATTACAGACGTACTGGATATCCCTCCAAATGAAAGAAAACCGGCCTGCACTCTGGTGCTATAGGAACAGAGAAGAAATACGTTAGTGATATCAGTTAGTGATATATGTGGTGTACGACTTGCCTGCCTTTGACTCCAGCTGATATTGAAGATCTAGCATGTCTGGCACAGCAGCACTCATCACTGGTGTAATTTCATTCAGGCCACAGTAGCCTACTGTAAATGTCTGTTCTCTATTATACTTCTGCACTGTCCATATGGGCCTGTTGAAGGGTGAGTGGGTTTAGAGACCCTTTAGGTCTCTAAATGACAGTTTATGGATGGGAATCAGGGAATCTTGGTTAGTGCGATATTGCTGCTGGTACACTGTTGTGGTACCAGCTGGCACCTGCTGTTCTTTAATTCTCATCAATCCCACCACAGAAACGTCCTCTGAGAGATCAGGCAACATGGACAGTCATTTATTTCCCTCCATGTCCAGAGCAGCTGTATCAAAGGCCCACTGTTACTCTTTTGCGTCCTTGAAATACTTTCTACTGACGCAGCCTATGCCAAGGAAGCATGGAGCCTCTGGGATAATCATAATGGGATGTTTGTGCCAGCTGCTTTACTTCCCTATCCTTTGATTCCAAACTACTGGCCCCCAGATTGCAGCACAGGAGCAGGCAGGTGATAATGTGCTTGCCTGGTCAGTGGCTGAAGTCCTTTTGCATATCTCACAGCTCACTTGGGCACAGGGATCAGATGATTACCTGTGGCTCTTCCTCTCTTCTCAGAGTGGCTCTGATTCATTGTCATCTCTTGTGAAACAGACTGATTTTCCTGTGCATTTATTTTTCTGCACAGCGGTGATTGATAGTGGCACAGGCTTGTTCTCTGGAGCAGCTGCAGCACCTGCTGCTGGGGTTCCAGTAGCTGCAGTGCTGGCTAGTCTGTCTCTAGGCCCAGAGACCTTCTCTTCCCTTGAGGGCACTAAACAGTGGTGAGAAGGACTTTGACAGGTGTAGGCAAGATCCCCGCACATTGCAGTGATTTGTGTCTCTCAGGATCTGTCAGGCTGACAACATACCTTTTCGAAATATTTTACTAGTTTACCAGGATTCTGCACTTGTTCAGGGGTGACATTCCAGAACAATGGAAGTTCTCTCCCCCACACACTGCCACTCATAAACATCCAGCTTTGCAGCTGAACTCAAAGTGGTGTTCTTGGAAAAAAGTCATATGACTCTGAACAGGACCTGACACACATTCAGGAGACATAGCAACAAGAGCAGGCTGGTTTGGATGTTCCAAGTATATTCAACACTCTCAAAAACTGAGAAAGCCTCCTCTGCTTTGTTGCCCATAAAATGGGTGAGATAGACAACAAATGACCATGCAGCACCAGGATGCCATCTTAACCCTGTTCCCAGTCCTATAATCACATCAAAAGTGGACAATATCCAGTACTGCAACATGATAGTCCTGATGCATCTACCTGACATGAGAAACATCACTGCACTGCTGCTCACACAACCACCCCCCTTATCCTGGTGAGGTGGGAAGGAAAAATTGGGAGCAAAATGCAAAACTCTACGCTTTGAAGTAAGGAGAGTTTAATAGAACAACAGAAAAGGAATAACAATTTCTAGTAAAAAAAAAAAAAAAGGAAAAAAAAGGCCAATGTAAACCTGTAGTACTGTAAAATACAACATATTCCGCTAAGCCACAGGATGCTTTATAGATCGCGCCAAAACCCGGCGCCAGGGAATTGCTGTGGCGGTACTATGTCGGTGGTATGGAATCGCCCATTGGCTAGTCCAGCTGCCTGTGCTACGCAGGGCTCCTCCCACCTCGTGATGAGATTAACCCCGTGAAAGCAGAGCCCAGTGGATCCAGCATCCTGTGGAACTGTCAACAGACTGTTGGGGGAGGCGATGTGTGTGTGTGTGAGGTGTGCAGTGTGTGTCTGAGGGCACATGTGCAGGGGTGACTGTAGGGTGGTTTTTACAGGGCAGATTGTGCATGGAAGATTTTGTTGGTCAGCTGTCAGGTGTCCATTGTGTTTGTGGGTGCTGGCTATGGGGTGTCTCTGAGGTGTGCCTGTGGCACTTTTCTGTGGGTGTTGGTGGAGCTGTAGTGTAGGAGGGAAGCGTGGTGCAAGTTCCATGAGTGGGCTAATGGTGTCTGATTATAATGCTAATGGGGACAGCAGTATTATGGCATTTATGTGCAGGTGTTGCAGTGGGTGGTGTTTTTGGGATAGGTGTGGCTAAGGGGTGTCCAGGGTCCCATCGCATGGTCAGGTGTTTGCTATAGAGTGGTAATGAGACCTGAGACTCAAACTTGGGGTTACAGAGCTGCACCAGGCACCGTGACCCTCGTGGACAAACAGAGGTGAATCTCACACCAAGGGATTGTTGAACCAAATTGAACTCTTTATTGGCAGGCAGCAAAAGAATGTGTAAAGAATGTGTTCTTCAAGTTGTCAGGAAATTAGGTAAGACGAAGAAGAGGAAAGAAGGAAAAGAGAACAATGGTGACAAAAAAGAGGGAGAGAGAGCAACACCTCAGCTTCCAGCACTAAGCTGCACAGTATAATGTCCAGGGTTGTTAGCTGGTGAGCTGCTAAAATTCACTTTAAAAAATTGAATAAAAAAATTCAAGCTACATTTCAATATCTGAAGGGTACCTACAGCGAGGCTGGGGAAAGATTGTTTAGAAGGGCTTGTAGTGCTAGGCTGAGGGGCAGTGGATTCAAACTGCAACAGAGTAAATTTAGGTTGGTTACAAGGAAGAAGTTCCTTATAGTGGGAGTAGAAAAATGTAAGAAAAGGCTACGAAGACATGTTTCTGAAGATCTCTACCGGGAGAAATTCAGGATCAGGCTGAGTATGGCTCTGGGCAAAACAATATAGTTAGAGGTGTCCCTGCTGAAAGCAGTGAAGTTAGAAAAGCTGACAACTTCCATTCAATTCAATGCAATCTATACATCAGAAAAATGGTATGGCCAATTCTGCCGTGTTTATAATATCCGGTCCCACAGGGTCATCCCCCTTGAGAGAAGATTACTGCGAATGCACAGTATCACAGTTGGAAAACTTCTGCAAATTGATCTAGAGACCACAAGGTGAGTGTCAGGAGTAGGCATAGAGCTTGTGCTACCCTGGTTGAGCCATCACCTTCGTCAAGAAAGCATGCCCAATTTATGATGAATAAGAATGGAGAATCACCTCATGAGGGCCAGAGGATTGCCTATACAATCTTCTCTCTTTAGACAGAGTATTGGTGTAGGGGCGTGAGGAGGGACAGGCGTGAGGTGTTGCTTGGTGGCGTTGGCGCTGTCGGTGGGGTGTAGGTGAGACGTGGTGGCGTGTGGGTGCTGCGCGCGGGGTGGCGTTGAGTGCGGGTGTGGTGGTTTTGTGGAGTGTGTTGTTTGGGTGTGTGATTGTGCGTTGCAGGAGTGTCGTGAAGAGGCCGTTTGCGGTGTTGCGTTGTTCGTGGTTGGTGTGGGTTGCCGTGTCGGGTGAGCGGTGCTGGTTGTGCGTGGCCATGGGGTGTTTGTGGGGGTTGCGCGTGTGGTGCGAGAGGGTTGTTTTGGCGCGCGCGTGGGTTGTGAGCGGAGGTGCAGGATGGTGTTTGCGGTGCGTGTGTGTGGGGCAAGTTGTGATGGCGCGTGTGGGGGAGGGAGGGCGTGAGTGGGGAGCGTGGTGTTGTGTTGCGTGTGGGTTTGGGTGGCTGGAGAGGGCTGTTGTGGGGAGGAGGGGTGCCTACGGCCATACCACCCTGAGAACGCCCGATCTCGTCTGATCTCGGAAGCTAAGCAGGGTCGGGCCCGGTTAGTACTTGGATGGGAGACCGCCTGGGAATACCGGGTGCTGTAGGCCTTTTGCTTGGGCCCAGTGCAGGCGGGTTGGGCGGGGCAGGCTTCCACGTTTTGCATGGGGTTGAGCGTGGGGAATGGCGGAGGGGCAGGCGCGCGGTGTTGCTTGGTGGCGTTGGCGCTGTCGGTGGGGTGTAGGTGAGGCGTGGTGGCGTGTGGGTGCTGCGCGCGGGGTGCCGTTGAGTGCGGGTGCGGTGGTTTTGTGGAGTGTGTTGTTAGGGTGTGTGATCGTGCGTTGCAGGAGTGTCGTGAAGGGGCCGTTTGCGGTGTTGCGTTGTTCGTGGTTGGTGTGGGTTGGCGTGTCGGGTGAGGGGTGCTGGTTGTGCGTGGCCGTGGGGTGTTTGTGGGGGTTGCGCGTGTGGTGCGAGAGGGTTGTTTTGGCGCGCGCGTGGGTTGTGAGCGGAGGTGCAGGATGGTGTTTGCGGTGCGTGTGTGTGGGGCAAGTTGTGATGGCGCGTGTGGGGGAGGGAGGGCGTGAGTGGGGAGCGTGGTGTTGTGTTGCGTGTGGGTTTGGGTGGCTGGAGAGGGCTGTTGTGGGGAGGAGGGGTGCCTACGGCCATACCACCCTGAGAACGCCCGATCTCGTCTGATCTCGGAAGCTAAGCAGGGTCGGGCCCGGTTAGTACTTGGATGGGAGACCGCCTGGGAATACCGGGTGCTGTAGGCCTTTTGCTTGGGCCCAGTGCAGGCGGGTTGGGCGGGGCAGGCTTCCACGTTTTGCATGGGGTTGAGCGTGGGGAATGGCGGAGGGGCAGGCGCGCGGTGTTGCTTGGTGGCGTTGGCGCTGTCGGTGGGGTGTAGGTGAGGCGTGGTGGCGTGTGGGTGCTGCGCGCGGGGTGCCGTTGAGTGCGGGTGCGGTGGTTTTGTGGAGTGTGTTGTTAGGGTGTGTGATCGTGCGATTGCAGGAGTGTCGTGAAGGGGCCGTTTGCGGTGTTGCGTTGTTCGTGGTTGGTGTGGGTTGGCGTGTCGGGTGAGGGGTGCTGGTTGTGCGTGGCCGTGGGGTGTTTGTGGGGGTTGCGCGTGTGGTGCGAGAGGGTTGTTTTGGCGCGCGCGTGGGTTGTGAGCGGAGGTGCAGGATGGTGTTTGCGGTGCGTGTGTGTGGGGCAAGTTGTGATGGCGCGTGTGGGGGAGGGAGGGCGTGAGTGGGGAGCGTGGTGTTGTGTTGCGTGTGGGTTTGGGTGGCTGGAGAGGGCTGTTGTGGGGAGGAGGGGTGCCTACGGCCATACCACCCTGAGAACGCCCGATCTCGTCTGATCTCGGAAGCTAAGCAGGGTCGGGCCCGGTTAGTACTTGGATGGGAGACCGCCTGGGAATACCGGGTGCTGTAGGCCTTTTGCTTGGGCCCAGTGCAGGCGGGTTGGGCGGGGCAGGCTTCCACGTTTTGCATGGGGTTGAGCGTGGGGAATGGCGGAGGGGCAGGCGCGCGGTGTTGCTTGGTGGCGTTGGCGCTGTCGGTGGGGTGTAGGTGAGGCGTGGTGGCGTGTGGGTGCTGCGCGCGGGGTGCCGTTGAGTGCGGGTGCGGTGGTTTTGTGGAGTGTGTTGTTAGGGTGTGTGATCGTGCGTTGCAGGAGTGTCGTGAAGGGGCCGTTTGCGGTGTTGCGTTGTTCGTGGTTGGTGTGGGTTGGCGTGTCGGGTGAGGGGTGCTGGTTGTGCGTGGCCGTGGGGTGTTTGTGGGGGTTGCGCGTGTGGTGCGAGAGGGTTGTTTTGGCGCGCGCGTGGGTTGTGAGCGGAGGTGCAGGATGGTGTTTGCGGTGCGTGTGTGTGGGGCAAGTTGTGATGGCGCGTGTGGGGGAGGGAGGGCGTGAGTGGGGAGCGTGGTGTTGTGTTGCGTGTGGGTTTGGGTGGCTGGAGAGGGCTGTTGTGGGGAGGAGGGGTGCCTACGGCCATACCACCCTGAGAACGCCCGATCTCGTCTGATCTCGGAAGCTAAGCAGGGTCGGGCCCGGTTAGTACTTGGATGGGAGACCGCCTGGGAATACCGGGTGCTGTAGGCCTTTTGCTTGGGCCCAGTGCAGGCGGGTTGGGCGGGGCAGGCTTCCACGTTTTGCATGGGGTTGAGCGTGGGGAATGGCGGAGGGGCAGGCGCGCGGTGTTGCTTGGTGGCGTTGGCGCTGTCGGTGGGGTGTAGGTGAGGCGTGGTGGCGTGTGGGTGCTGCGCGCGGGGTGCCGTTGAGTGCGGGTGCGGTGGTTTTGTGGAGTGTGTTGTTTGGGTGTGTGATCGTGCGTTGCAGGAGTGTCGTGAAGGGGCCGTTTGCGGTGTTGCGTTGTTCGTGGTTGGTGTGGGTTGGCGTGTCGGGTGAGGGGTGCTGGTTGTGCGTGGCCGTGGGGTGTTTGTGGGGGTTGCGCGTGTGGTGCGAGAGGGTTGTTTTGGCGCGCGCGTGGGTTGTGAGCGGAGGTGCAGGATGGTGTTTGCGGTGCGTGTGTGTGGGGCAAGTTGTGATGGCGCGTGTGGGGGAGGGAGGGCGTGAGTGGGGAGCGTGGTGTTGTGTTGCGTGTGGGTTTGGGTGGCTGGAGAGGGCTGTTGTGGGGAGGAGGGGTGCCTACGGCCATACCACCCTGAGAACGCCCGATCTCGTCTGATCTCGGAAGCTAAGCAGGGTCGGGCCCGGTTAGTACTTGGATGGGAGACCGCCTGGGAATACCGGGTGCTGTAGGCCTTTTGCTTGGGCCCAGTGCAGGCGGGTTGGGCGGGGCAGGCTTCCACGTTTTGCATGGGGTTGAGCGTGGGGAATGGCGGAGGGGCAGGCGCGCGGTGTTGCTTGGTGGCGTTGGCGCTGTCGGTGGGGTGTAGGTGAGGCGTGGTGGCGTGTGGGTGCTGCGCGCGGGGTGCCGTTGAGTGCGGGTGCGGTGGTTTTGTGGAGTGTGTTGTTAGGGTGTGTGATCGTGCATTGCAGGAGTGTCGTGAAGGGGCCGTTTGCGGTGTTGCGTTGTTCGTGGTTGGTGTGGGTTGGCGTGTCGGGTGAGGGGTGCTGGTTGTGCGTGGCCGTGGGGTGTTTGTGGGGGTTGCGCGTGTGGTGCGAGAGGGTTGTTTTGGCGCGCGCGTGGGTTGTGAGCGGAGGTGCAGGATGGTGTTTGCGGTGCGTGTGTGTGGGGCAAGTTGTGATGGCGCGTGTGGGGGAGGGAGGGCGTGAGTGGGGAGCGTGGTGTTGTGTTGCGTGTGGGTTTGGGTGGCTGGAGAGGGCTGTTGTGGGGAGGAGGGGTGCCTACGGCCATACCACCCTGAGAACGCCCGATCTCGTCTGATCTCGGAAGCTAAGCAGGGTCGGGCCCGGTTAGTACTTGGATGGGAGACCGCCTGGGAATACCGGGTGCTGTAGGCCTTTTGCTTGGGCCCAGTGCAGGCGGGTTGGGCGGGGCAGGCTTCCACGTTTTGCATGGGGTTGAGCGTGGGGAATGGCGGAGGGGCAGGCGCGCGGTGTTGCTTGGTGGCGTTGGCGCTGTCGGTGGGGTGTAGGTGAGGCGTGGTGGCGTGTGGGTGCTGCGCGCGGGGTGCCGTTGAGTGCGGGTGCGGTGGTTTTGTGGAGTGTGTTGTTAGGGTGTGTGATCGTGCGATTGCAGGAGTGTCGTGAAGGGGCCGTTTGCGGTGTTGCGTTGTTCGTGGTTGGTGTGGGTTGCCGTGTCGGGTGAGGGGTGCTGGTTGTGCGTGGCCGTGGGGTGTTTGTGGGGGTTGCGCGTGTGGTGCGAGAGGGTTGTTTTGGCGCGCGCGTGGGTTGTGAGCGGAGGTGCAGGATGGTGTTTGCGGTGCGTGTGTGTGGGGCAAGTTGTGATGGCGCGTGTGGGGGAGGGAGGGCGTGAGTGGGGAGCGTGGTGTTGTGTTGCGTGTGGGTTTGGGTGGCTCGAGAGGGCTGTTGTGGGGAGGAGGGGTGCCTACGGCCATACCACCCTGAGAACGCCCGATCTCGTCTGATCTCGGAAGCTAAGCAGGGTCGGGCCCGGTTAGTACTTGGATGGGAGACCGCCTGGGAATACCGGGTGCTGTAGGCCTTTTGCTTGGGCCCAGTGCAGGCGGGTTGGGCGGGGCAGGCTTCCACGTTTTGCATGGGGTTGAGCGTGGGGAATGGCGGAGGGGCAGGCGCGCGGTGTTGCTTGGTGGCGTTGGCGCTGTCGGTGGGGTGTAGGTGAGGCGTGGTGGCGTGTGGGTGCTGCGCGCGGGGTGCCGTTGAGTGCGGGTGCGGTGGTTTTGTGGAGTGTGTTGTTAGGGTGTGTGATCGTGCGTTGCAGGAGTGTCGTGAAGGGGCCGTTTGCGGTGTTGCGTTGTTCGTGGTTGGTGTGGGTTGGCGTGTCGGGTGAGGGGTGCTGGTTGTGCGTGGCCGTGGGGTGTTTGTGGGGGTTGCGCGTGTGGTGCGAGAGGGTTGTTTTGGCGCGCGCGTGGGTTGTGAGCGGAGGTGCAGGATGGTGTTTGCGGTGCGTGTGTGTGGGGCAAGTTGTGATGGCGCGTGTGGGGGAGGGAGGGCGTGAGTGGGGAGCGTGGTGTTGTGTTGCGTGTGGGTTTGGGTGGCTCGAGAGGGCTGTTGTGGGGAGGAGGGGTGCCTACGGCCATACCACCCTGAGAACGCCCGATCTCGTCTGATCTCGGAAGCTAAGCAGGGTCGGGCCCGGTTAGTACTTGGATGGGAGACCGCCTGGGAATACCGGGTGCTGTAGGCCTTTTGCTTGGGCCCAGTGCAGGCGGGTTGGGCGGGGCAGGCTTCCACGTTTTGCATGGGGTTGAGCGTGGGGAATGGCGGAGGGGCAGGCGCGCGGTGTTGCTTGGTGGCGTTGGCGCTGTCGGTGGGGTGTAGGTGAGGCGTGGTGGCGTGTGGGTGCTGCGCGCGGGGTGCCGTTGAGTGCGGGTGCGGTGGTTTTGTGGAGTGTGTTGTTAGGGTGTGTGATCGTGCGATTGCAGGAGTGTCGTGAAGGGGCCGTTTGCGGTGTTGCGTTGTTCGTGGTTGGTGTGGGTTGGCGTGTCGGGTGAGGGGTGCTGGTTGTGCGTGGCCGTGGGGTGTTTGTGGGGGTTGCGCGTGTGGTGCGAGAGGGTTGTTTTGGCGCGCGCGTGGGTTGTGAGCGGAGGTGCAGGATGGTGTTTGCGGTGCGTGTGTGTGGGGCAAGTTGTGATGGCGCGTGTGGGGGAGGGAGGGCGTGAGTGGGGAGCGTGGTGTTGTGTTGCGTGTGGGTTTGGGTGGCTCGAGAGGGCTGTTGTGGGGAGGAGGGGTGCCTACGGCCATACCACCCTGAGAACGCCCGATCTCGTCTGATCTCGGAAGCTAAGCAGGGTCGGGCCCGGTTAGTACTTGGATGGGAGACCGCCTGGGAATACCGGGTGCTGTAGGCCTTTTGCTTGGGCCCAGTGCAGGCGGGTTGGGCGGGGCAGGCTTCCACGTTTTGCATGGGGTTGAGCGTGGGGAATGGCGGAGGGGCAGGCGCGCGGTGTTGCTTGGTGGCGTTGGCGCTGTCGGTGGGGTGTAGGTGAGGCGTGGTGGCGTGTGGGTGCTGCGCGCGGGGTGCCGTTGAGTGCGGGTGCGGTGGTTTTGTGGAGTGTGTTGTTAGGGTGTGTGATCGTGCATTGCAGGAGTGTCGTGAAGGGGCCGTTTGCGGTGTTGCGTTGTTCGTGGTTGGTGTGGGTTGGCGTGTCGGGTGAGGGGTGCTGGTTGTGCGTGGCCGTGGGGTGTTTGTGGGGGTTGCGCGTGTGGTGCGAGAGGGTTGTTTTGGCGCGCGCGTGGGTTGTGAGCGGAGGTGCAGGATGGTGTTTGCGGTGCGTGTGTGTGGGGCAAGTTGTGATGGCGCGTGTGGGGGAGGGAGGGCGTGAGTGGGGAGCGTGGTGTTGTGTTGCGTGTGGGTTTGGGTGGCTCGAGAGGGCTGTTGTGGGGAGGAGGGGTGCCTACGGCCATACCACCCTGAGAACGCCCGATCTCGTCTGATCTCGGAAGCTAAGCAGGGTCGGGCCCGGTTAGTACTTGGATGGGAGACCGCCTGGGAATACCGGGTGCTGTAGGCCTTTTGCTTGGGCCCAGTGCAGGCGGGTTGGGCGGGGCAGGCTTCCACGTTTTGCATGGGGTTGAGCGTGGGGAATGGCGGAGGGGCAGGCGCGCGGTGTTGCTTGGTGGCGTTGGCGCTGTCGGTGGGGTGTAGGTGAGGCGTGGTGGCGTGTGGGTGCTGCGCGCGGGGTGCCGTTGAGTGCGGGTGCGGTGGTTTTGTGGAGTGTGTTGTTAGGGTGTGTGATCGTGGATTGCAGGAGTGTCGTGAAGGGGCCGTTTGCGGTGTTGCGTTGTTCGTGGTTGGTGTGGGTTGGCGTGTCGGGTGAGGGGTGCTGGTTGTGCGTGGCCGTGGGGTGTTTGTGGGGGTTGCGCGTGTGGTGCGAGAGGGTTGTTTTGGCGCGCGCGTGGGTTGTGAGCGGAGGTGCAGGATGGTGTTTGCGGTGCGTGTGTGTGGGGCAAGTTGTGATGGCGCGTGTGGGGGAGGGAGGGCGTGAGTGGGGAGCGTGGTGTTGTGTTGCGTGTGGGTTTGGGTGGCTCGAGAGGGCTGTTGTGGGGAGGAGGGGTGCCTACGGCCATACCACCCTGAGAACGCCCGATCTCGTCTGATCTCGGAAGCTAAGCAGGGTCGGGCCCGGTTAGTACTTGGATGGGAGACCGCCTGGGAATACCGGGTGCTGTAGGCCTTTTGCTTGGGCCCAGTGCAGGCGGGTTGGGCGGGGCAGGCTTCCACGTTTTGCATGGGGTTGAGCGTGGGGAATGGCGGAGGGGCAGGCGCGCGGTGTTGCTTGGTGGCGTTGGCGCTGTCGGTGGGGTGTAGGTGAGGCGTGGTGGCGTGTGGGTGCTGCGCGCGGGGTGCCGTTGAGTGCGGGTGCGGTGGTTTTGTGGAGTGTGTTGTTAGGGTGTGTGATCGTGCGATTGCAGGAGTGTCGTGAAGGGGCCGTTTGCGGTGTTGCGTTGTTCGTGGTTGGTGTGGGTTGGCGTGTCGGGTGAGGGGTGCTGGTTGTGCGTGGCCGTGGGGTGTTTGTGGGGGTTGCGCGTGTGGTGCGAGAGGGTTGTTTTGGCGCGCGCGTGGGTTGTGAGCGGAGGTGCAGGATGGTGTTTGCGGTGCGTGTGTGTGGGGCAAGTTGTGATGGCGCGTGTGGGGGAGGGAGGGCGTGAGTGGGGAGCGTGGTGTTGTGTTGCGTGTGGGTTTGGGTGGCTCGAGAGGGCTGTTGTGGGGAGGAGGGGTGCCTACGGCCATACCACCCTGAGAACGCCCGATCTCGTCTGATCTCGGAAGCTAAGCAGGGTCGGGCCCGGTTAGTACTTGGATGGGAGACCGCCTGGGAATACCGGGTGCTGTAGGCCTTTTGCTTGGGCCCAGTGCAGGCGGGTTGGGCGGGGCAGGCTTCCACGTTTTGCATGGGGTTGAGCGTGGGGAATGGCGGAGGGGCAGGCGCGCGGTGTTGCTTGGTGGCGTTGGCGCTGTCGGTGGGGTGTAGGTGAGGCGTGGTGGCGTGTGGGTGCTGCGCGCGGGGTGCCGTTGAGTGCGGGTGCGGTGGTTTTGTGGAGTGTGTTGTTAGGGTGTGTGATCGTGCGATTGCAGGAGTGTCGTGAAGGGGCCGTTTGCGGTGTTGCGTTGTTCGTGGTTGGTGTGGGTTGGCGTGTCGGGTGAGGGGTGCTGGTTGTGCGTGGCCGTGGGGTGTTTGTGGGGGTTGCGCGTGTGGTGCGAGAGGGTTGTTTTGGCGCGCGCGTGGGTTGTGAGCGGAGGTGCAGGATGGTGTTTGCGGTGCGTGTGTGTGGGGCAAGTTGTGATGGCGCGTGTGGGGGAGGGAGGGCGTGAGTGGGGAGCGTGGTGTTGTGTTGCGTGTGGGTTTGGGTGGCTCGAGAGGGCTGTTGTGGGGAGGAGGGGTGCCTACGGCCATACCACCCTGAGAACGCCCGATCTCGTCTGATCTCGGAAGCTAAGCAGGGTCGGGCCCGGTTAGTACTTGGATGGGAGACCGCCTGGGAATACCGGGTGCTGTAGGCCTTTTGCTTGGGCCCAGTGCAGGCGGGTTGGGCGGGGCAGGCTTCCACGTTTTGCATGGGGTTGAGCGTGGGGAATGGCGGAGGGGCAGGCGCGCGGTGTTGCTTGGTGGCGTTGGCGCTGTCGGTGGGGTGTAGGTGAGGCGTGGTGGCGTGTGGGTGCTGCGCGCGGGGTGCCGTTGAGTGCGGGTGCGGTGGTTTTGTGGAGTGTGTTGTTAGGGTGTGTGATCGTGCATTGCAGGAGTGTCGTGAAGGGGCCGTTTGCGGTGTTGCGTTGTTCGTGGTTGGTGTGGGTTGGCGTGTCGGGTGAGGGGTGCTGGTTGTGCGTGGCCGTGGGGTGTTTGTGGGGGTTGCGCGTGTGGTGCGAGAGGGTTGTTTTGGCGCGCGCGTGGGTTGTGAGCGGAGGTGCAGGATGGTGTTTGCGGTGCGTGTGTGTGGGGCAAGTTGTGATGGCGCGTGTGGGGGAGGGAGGGCGTGAGTGGGGAGCGTGGTGTTGTGTTGCGTGTGGGTTTGGGTGGCTCGAGAGGGCTGTTGTGGGGAGGAGGGGTGCCTACGGCCATACCACCCTGAGAACGCCCGATCTCGTCTGATCTCGGAAGCTAAGCAGGGTCGGGCCCGGTTAGTACTTGGATGGGAGACCGCCTGGGAATACCGGGTGCTGTAGGCCTTTTGCTTGGGCCCAGTGCAGGCGGGTTGGGCGGGGCAGGCTTCCACGTTTTGCATGGGGTTGAGCGTGGGGAATGGCGGAGGGGCAGGCGCGCGGTGTTGCTTGGTGGCGTTGGCGCTGTCGGTGGGGTGTAGGTGAGGCGTGGTGGCGTGTGGGTGCTGCGCGCGGGGTGCCGTTGAGTGCGGGTGCGGTGGTTTTGTGGAGTGTGTTGTTAGGGTGTGTGATCGTGCGATTGCAGGAGTGTCGTGAAGGGGCCGTTTGCGGTGTTGCGTTGTTCGTGGTTGGTGTGGGTTGGCGTGTCGGGTGAGGGGTGCTGGTTGTGCGTGGCCGTGGGGTGTTTGTGGGGGTTGCGCGTGTGGTGCGAGAGGGTTGTTTTGGCGCGCGCGTGGGTTGTGAGCGGAGGTGCAGGATGGTGTTTGCGGTGCGTGTGTGTGGGGCAAGTTGTGATGGCGCGTGTGGGGGAGGGAGGGCGTGAGTGGGGAGCGTGGTGTTGTGTTGCGTGTGGGTTTGGGTGGCTCGAGAGGGCTGTTGTGGGGAGGAGGGGTGCCTACGGCCATACCACCCTGAGAACGCCCGATCTCGTCTGATCTCGGAAGCTAAGCAGGGTCGGGCCCGGTTAGTACTTGGATGGGAGACCGCCTGGGAATACCGGGTGCTGTAGGCCTTTTGCTTGGGCCCAGTGCAGGCGGGTTGGGCGGGGCAGGCTTCCACGTTTTGCATGGGGTTGAGCGTGGGGAATGGCGGAGGGGCAGGCGCGCGGTGTTGCTTGGTGGCGTTGGCGCTGTCGGTGGGGTGTAGGTGAGGCGTGGTGGCGTGTGGGTGCTGCGCGCGGGGTGCCGTTGAGTGCGGGTGCGGTGGTTTTGTGGAGTGTGTTGTTAGGGTGTGTGATCGTGCATTGCAGGAGTGTCGTGAAGGGGCCGTTTGCGGTGTTGCGTTGTTCGTGGTTGGTGTGGGTTGGCGTGTCGGGTGAGGGGTGCTGGTTGTGCGTGGCCGTGGGGTGTTTGTGGGGGTTGCGCGTGTGGTGCGAGAGGGTTGTTTTGGCGCGCGCGTGGGTTGTGAGCGGAGGTGCAGGATGGTGTTTGCGGTGCGTGTGTGTGGGGCAAGTTGTGATGGCGCGTGTGGGGGAGGGAGGGCGTGAGTGGGGAGCGTGGTGTTGTGTTGCGTGTGGGTTTGGGTGGCTCGAGAGGGCTGTTGTGGGGAGGAGGGGTGCCTACGGCCATACCACCCTGAGAACGCCCGATCTCGTCTGATCTCGGAAGCTAAGCAGGGTCGGGCCCGGTTAGTACTTGGATGGGAGACCGCCTGGGAATACCGGGTGCTGTAGGCCTTTTGCTTGGGCCCAGTGCAGGCGGGTTGGGCGGGGCAGGCTTCCACGTTTTGCATGGGGTTGAGCGTGGGGAATGGCGGAGGGGCAGGCGCGCGGTGTTGCTTGGTGGCGTTGGCGCTGTCGGTGGGGTGTAGGTGAGGCGTGGTGGCGTGTGGGTGCTGCGCGCGGGGTGCCGTTGAGTGCGGGTGCGGTGGTTTTGTGGAGTGTGTTGTTAGGGTGTGTGATCGTGCATTGCAGGAGTGTCGTGAAGGGGCCGTTTGCGGTGTTGCGTTGTTCGTGGTTGGTGTGGGTTGGCGTGTCGGGTGAGGGGTGCTGGTTGTGCGTGGCCGTGGGGTGTTTGTGGGGGTTGCGCGTGTGGTGCGAGAGGGTTGTTTTGGCGCGCGCGTGGGTTGTGAGCGGAGGTGCAGGATGGTGTTTGCGGTGCGTGTGTGTGGGGCAAGTTGTGATGGCGCGTGTGGGGGAGGGAGGGCGTGAGTGGGGAGCGTGGTGTTGTGTTGCGTGTGGGTTTGGGTGGCTCGAGAGGGCTGTTGTGGGGAGGAGGGGTGCCTACGGCCATACCACCCTGAGAACGCCCGATCTCGTCTGATCTCGGAAGCTAAGCAGGGTCGGGCCCGGTTAGTACTTGGATGGGAGACCGCCTGGGAATACCGGGTGCTGTAGGCCTTTTGCTTGGGCCCAGTGCAGGCGGGTTGGGCGGGGCAGGCTTCCACGTTTTGCATGGGGTTGAGCGTGGGGAATGGCGGAGGGGCAGGCGCGCGGTGTTGCTTGGTGGCGTTGGCGCTGTCGGTGGGGTGTAGGTGAGGCGTGGTGGCGTGTGGGTGCTGCGCGCGGGGTGCCGTTGAGTGCGGGTGCGGTGGTTTTGTGGAGTGTGTTGTTAGGGTGTGTGATCGTGCGATTGCAGGAGTGTCGTGAAGGGGCCGTTTGCGGTGTTGCGTTGTTCGTGGTTGGTGTGGGTTGGCGTGTCGGGTGAGGGGTGCTGGTTGTGCGTGGCCGTGGGGTGTTTGTGGGGGTTGCGCGTGTGGTGCGAGAGGGTTGTTTTGGCGCGCGCGTGGGTTGTGAGCGGAGGTGCAGGATGGTGTTTGCGGTGCGTGTGTGTGGGGCAAGTTGTGATGGCGCGTGTGGGGGAGGGAGGGCGTGAGTGGGGAGCGTGGTGTTGTGTTGCGTGTGGGTTTGGGTGGCTCGAGAGGGCTGTTGTGGGGAGGAGGGGTGCCTACGGCCATACCACCCTGAGAACGCCCGATCTCGTCTGATCTCGGAAGCTAAGCAGGGTCGGGCCCGGTTAGTACTTGGATGGGAGACCGCCTGGGAATACCGGGTGCTGTAGGCCTTTTGCTTGGGCCCAGTGCAGGCGGGTTGGGCGGGGCAGGCTTCCACGTTTTGCATGGGGTTGAGCGTGGGGAATGGCGGAGGGGCAGGCGCGCGGTGTTGCTTGGTGGCGTTGGCGCTGTCGGTGGGGTGTAGGTGAGGCGTGGTGGCGTGTGGGTGCTGCGCGCGGGGTGCCGTTGAGTGCGGGTGCGGTGGTTTTGTGGAGTGTGTTGTTAGGGTGTGTGATCGTGCATTGCAGGAGTGTCGTGAAGGGGCCGTTTGCGGTGTTGCGTTGTTCGTGGTTGGTGTGGGTTGGCGTGTCGGGTGAGGGGTGCTGGTTGTGCGTGGCCGTGGGGTGTTTGTGGGGGTTGCGCGTGTGGTGCGAGAGGGTTGTTTTGGCGCGCGCGTGGGTTGTGAGCGGAGGTGCAGGATGGTGTTTGCGGTGCGTGTGTGTGGGGCAAGTTGTGATGGCGCGTGTGGGGGAGGGAGGGCGTGAGTGGGGAGCGTGGTGTTGTGTTGCGTGTGGGTTTGGGTGGCTCGAGAGGGCTGTTGTGGGGAGGAGGGGTGCCTACGGCCATACCACCCTGAGAACGCCCGATCTCGTCTGATCTCGGAAGCTAAGCAGGGTCGGGCCCGGTTAGTACTTGGATGGGAGACCGCCTGGGAATACCGGGTGCTGTAGGCCTTTTGCTTGGGCCCAGTGCAGGCGGGTTGGGCGGGGCAGGCTTCCACGTTTTGCATGGGGTTGAGCGTGGGGAATGGCGGAGGGGCAGGCGCGCGGTGTTGCTTGGTGGCGTTGGCGCTGTCGGTGGGGTGTAGGTGAGGCGTGGTGGCGTGTGGGTGCTGCGCGCGGGGTGCCGTTGAGTGCGGGTGCGGTGGTTTTGTGGAGTGTGTTGTTAGGGTGTGTGATCGTGCGATTGCAGGAGTGTCGTGAAGGGGCCGTTTGCGGTGTTGCGTTGTTCGTGGTTGGTGTGGGTTGGCGTGTCGGGTGAGGGGTGCTGGTTGTGCGTGGCCGTGGGGTGTTTGTGGGGGTTGCGCGTGTGGTGCGAGAGGGTTGTTTTGGCGCGCGCGTGGGTTGTGAGCGGAGGTGCAGGATGGTGTTTGCGGTGCGTGTGTGTGGGGCAAGTTGTGATGGCGCGTGTGGGGGAGGGAGGGCGTGAGTGGGGAGCGTGGTGTTGTGTTGCGTGTGGGTTTGGGTGGCTCGAGAGGGCTGTTGTGGGGAGGAGGGGTGCCTACGGCCATACCACCCTGAGAACGCCCGATCTCGTCTGATCTCGGAAGCTAAGCAGGGTCGGGCCCGGTTAGTACTTGGATGGGAGACCGCCTGGGAATACCGGGTGCTGTAGGCCTTTTGCTTGGGCCCAGTGCAGGCGGGTTGGGCGGGGCAGGCTTCCACGTTTTGCATGGGGTTGAGCGTGGGGAATGGCGGAGGGGCAGGCGCGCGGTGTTGCTTGGTGGCGTTGGCGCTGTCGGTGGGGTGTAGGTGAGGCGTGGTGGCGTGTGGGTGCTGCGCGCGGGGTGCCGTTGAGTGCGGGTGCGGTGGTTTTGTGGAGTGTGTTGTTAGGGTGTGTGATCGTGCATTGCAGGAGTGTCGTGAAGGGGCCGTTTGCGGTGTTGCGTTGTTCGTGGTTGGTGTGGGTTGGCGTGTCGGGTGAGGGGTGCTGGTTGTGCGTGGCCGTGGGGTGTTTGTGGGGGTTGCGCGTGTGGTGCGAGAGGGTTGTTTTGGCGCGCGCGTGGGTTGTGAGCGGAGGTGCAGGATGGTGTTTGCGGTGCGTGTGTGTGGGGCAAGTTGTGATGGCGCGTGTGGGGGAGGGAGGGCGTGAGTGGGGAGCGTGGTGTTGTGTTGCGTGTGGGTTTGGGTGGCTCGAGAGGGCTGTTGTGGGGAGGAGGGGTGCCTACGGCCATACCACCCTGAGAACGCCCGATCTCGTCTGATCTCGGAAGCTAAGCAGGGTCGGGCCCGGTTAGTACTTGGATGGGAGACCGCCTGGGAATACCGGGTGCTGTAGGCCTTTTGCTTGGGCCCAGTGCAGGCGGGTTGGGCGGGGCAGGCTTCCACGTTTTGCATGGGGTTGAGCGTGGGGAATGGCGGAGGGGCAGGCGCGCGGTGTTGCTTGGTGGCGTTGGCGCTGTCGGTGGGGTGTAGGTGAGGCGTGGTGGCGTGTGGGTGCTGCGCGCGGGGTGCCGTTGAGTGCGGGTGCGGTGGTTTTGTGGAGTGTGTTGTTAGGGTGTGTGATCGTGCGATTGCAGGAGTGTCGTGAAGGGGCCGTTTGCGGTGTTGCGTTGTTCGTGGTTGGTGTGGGTTGGCGTGTCGGGTGAGGGGTGCTGGTTGTGCGTGGCCGTGGGGTGTTTGTGGGGGTTGCGCGTGTGGTGCGAGAGGGTTGTTTTGGCGCGCGCGTGGGTTGTGAGCGGAGGTGCAGGATGGTGTTTGCGGTGCGTGTGTGTGGGGCAAGTTGTGATGGCGCGTGTGGGGGAGGGAGGGCGTGAGTGGGGAGCGTGGTGTTGTGTTGCGTGTGGGTTTGGGTGGCTCGAGAGGGCTGTTGTGGGGAGGAGGGGTGCCTACGGCCATACCACCCTGAGAACGCCCGATCTCGTCTGATCTCGGAAGCTAAGCAGGGTCGGGCCCGGTTAGTACTTGGATGGGAGACCGCCTGGGAATACCGGGTGCTGTAGGCCTTTTGCTTGGGCCCAGTGCAGGCGGGTTGGGCGGGGCAGGCTTCCACGTTTTGCATGGGGTTGAGCGTGGGGAATGGCGGAGGGGCAGGCGCGCGGTGTTGCTTGGTGGCGTTGGCGCTGTCGGTGGGGTGTAGGTGAGGCGTGGTGGCGTGTGGGTGCTGCGCGCGGGGTGCCGTTGAGTGCGGGTGCGGTGGTTTTGTGGAGTGTGTTGTTAGGGTGTGTGATCGTGCATTGCAGGAGTGTCGTGAAGGGGCCGTTTGCGGTGTTGCGTTGTTCGTGGTTGGTGTGGGTTGGCGTGTCGGGTGAGGGGTGCTGGTTGTGCGTGGCCGTGGGGTGTTTGTGGGGGTTGCGCGTGTGGTGCGAGAGGGTTGTTTTGGCGCGCGCGTGGGTTGTGAGCGGAGGTGCAGGATGGTGTTTGCGGTGCGTGTGTGTGGGGCAAGTTGTGATGGCGCGTGTGGGGGAGGGAGGGCGTGAGTGGGGAGCGTGGTGTTGTGTTGCGTGTGGGTTTGGGTGGCTCGAGAGGGCTGTTGTGGGGAGGAGGGGTGCCTACGGCCATACCACCCTGAGAACGCCCGATCTCGTCTGATCTCGGAAGCTAAGCAGGGTCGGGCCCGGTTAGTACTTGGATGGGAGACCGCCTGGGAATACCGGGTGCTGTAGGCCTTTTGCTTGGGCCCAGTGCAGGCGGGTTGGGCGGGGCAGGCTTCCACGTTTTGCATGGGGTTGAGCGTGGGGAATGGCGGAGGGGCAGGCGCGCGGTGTTGCTTGGTGGCGTTGGCGCTGTCGGTGGGGTGTAGGTGAGGCGTGGTGGCGTGTGGGTGCTGCGCGCGGGGTGCCGTTGAGTGCGGGTGCGGTGGTTTTGTGGAGTGTGTTGTTAGGGTGTGTGATCGTGCATTGCAGGAGTGTCGTGAAGGGGCCGTTTGCGGTGTTGCGTTGTTCGTGGTTGGTGTGGGTTGGCGTGTCGGGTGAGGGGTGCTGGTTGTGCGTGGCCGTGGGGTGTTTGTGGGGGTTGCGCGTGTGGTGCGAGAGGGTTGTTTTGGCGCGCGCGTGGGTTGTGAGCGGAGGTGCAGGATGGTGTTTGCGGTGCGTGTGTGTGGGGCAAGTTGTGATGGCGCGTGTGGGGGAGGGAGGGCGTGAGTGGGGAGCGTGGTGTTGTGTTGCGTGTGGGTTTGGGTGGCTCGAGAGGGCTGTTGTGGGGAGGAGGGGTGCCTACGGCCATACCACCCTGAGAACGCCCGATCTCGTCTGATCTCGGAAGCTAAGCAGGGTCGGGCCCGGTTAGTACTTGGATGGGAGACCGCCTGGGAATACCGGGTGCTGTAGGCCTTTTGCTTGGGCCCAGTGCAGGCGGGTTGGGCGGGGCAGGCTTCCACGTTTTGCATGGGGTTGAGCGTGGGGAATGGCGGAGGGGCAGGCGCGCGGTGTTGCTTGGTGGCGTTGGCGCTGTCGGTGGGGTGTAGGTGAGGCGTGGTGGCGTGTGGGTGCTGCGCGCGGGGTGCCGTTGAGTGCGGGTGCGGTGGTTTTGTGGAGTGTGTTGTTAGGGTGTGTGATCGTGCATTGCAGGAGTGTCGTGAAGGGGCCGTTTGCGGTGTTGCGTTGTTCGTGGTTGGTGTGGGTTGGCGTGTCGGGTGAGGGGTGCTGGTTGTGCGTGGCCGTGGGGTGTTTGTGGGGGTTGCGCGTGTGGTGCGAGAGGGTTGTTTTGGCGCGCGCGTGGGTTGTGAGCGGAGGTGCAGGATGGTGTTTGCGGTGCGTGTGTGTGGGGCAAGTTGTGATGGCGCGTGTGGGGGA
This sequence comes from Indicator indicator, assembly GCF_027791375.1. Lineage (NCBI taxonomy): Eukaryota > Metazoa > Chordata > Aves > Piciformes > Indicatoridae > Indicator > Indicator indicator. The sequence goes on along the minus strand of NC_072022.1, from coordinate 13,944,415 downwards.
GGGAGGGCGTGAGTGGGGAGCGTGGTGTTGTGTTGCGTGTGGGTTTGGGTGGCTCGAGAGGGCTGTTGTGGGGAGGAGGGGTGCCTACGGCCATACCACCCTGAGAACGCCCGATCTCGTCTGATCTCGGAAGCTAAGCAGGGTCGGGCCCGGTTAGTACTTGGATGGGAGACCGCCTGGGAATACCGGGTGCTGTAGGCCTTTTGCTTGGGCCCAGTGCAGGCGGGTTGGGCGGGGCAGGCTTCCACGTTTTGCATGGGGTTGAGCGTGGGGAATGGCGGAGGGGCAGGCGCGCGGTGTTGCTTGGTGGCGTTGGCGCTGTCGGTGGGGTGTAGGTGAGGCGTGGTGGCGTGTGGGTGCTGCGCGCGGGGTGGCGTTGAGTGCGGGTGCGGTGGTTTTGTGGAGTGTGTTGTTAGGGTGTGTGATCGTGCGATTGCAGGAGTGTCGTGAAGGGGCCGTTTGCGGTGTTGCGTTGTTCGTGGTTGGTGTGGGTTGGCGTGTCGGGTGAGGGGTGCTGGTTGTGCGTGGCCGTGGGGTGTTTGTGGGGGTTGCGCGTGTGGTGCGAGAGGGTTGTTTTGGCGCGCGCGTGGGTTGTGAGCGGAGGTGCAGGATGGTGTTTGCGGTGCGTGTGTGTGGGGCAAGTTGTGATGGCGCGTGTGGGGGAGGGAGGGCGTGAGTGGGGAGCGTGGTGTTGTGTTGCGTGTGGGTTTGGGTGGCTCGAGAGGGCTGTTGTGGGGAGGAGGGGTGCCTACGGCCATACCACCCTGAGAACGCCCGATCTCGTCTGATCTCGGAAGCTAAGCAGGGTCGGGCCCGGTTAGTACTTGGATGGGAGACCGCCTGGGAATACCGGGTGCTGTAGGCCTTTTGCTTGGGCCCAGTGCAGGCGGGTTGGGCGGGGCAGGCTTCCACGTTTTGCATGGGGTTGAGCGTGGGGAATGGCGGAGGGGCAGGCGCGCGGTGTTGCTTGGTGGCGTTGGCGCTGTCGGTGGGGTGTAGGTGAGGCGTGGTGGCGTGTGGGTGCTGCGCGCGGGGTGCCGTTGAGTGCGGGTGCGGTGGTTTTGTGGAGTGTGTTGTTAGGGTGTGTGATCGTGCATTGCAGGAGTGTCGTGAAGGGGCCGTTTGCGGTGTTGCGTTGTTCGTGGTTGGTGTGGGTTGGCGTGTCGGGTGAGGGGTGCTGGTTGTGCGTGGCCGTGGGGTGTTTGTGGGGGTTGCGCGTGTGGTGCGAGAGGGTTGTTTTGGCGCGCGCGTGGGTTGTGAGCGGAGGTGCAGGATGGTGTTTGCGGTGCGTGTGTGTGGGGCAAGTTGTGATGGCGCGTGTGGGGGAGGGAGGGCGTGAGTGGGGAGCGTGGTGTTGTGTTGCGTGTGGGTTTGGGTGGCTCGAGAGGGCTGTTGTGGGGAGGAGGGGTGCCTACGGCCATACCACCCTGAGAACGCCCGATCTCGTCTGATCTCGGAAGCTAAGCAGGGTCGGGCCCGGTTAGTACTTGGATGGGAGACCGCCTGGGAATACCGGGTGCTGTAGGCCTTTTGCTTGGGCCCAGTGCAGGCGGGTTGGGCGGGGCAGGCTTCCACGTTTTGCATGGGGTTGAGCGTGGGGAATGGCGGAGGGGCAGGCGCGCGGTGTTGCTTGGTGGCGTTGGCGCTGTCGGTGGGGTGTAGGTGAGGCGTGGTGGCGTGTGGGTGCTGCGCGCGGGGTGGCGTTGAGTGCGGGTGCGGTGGTTTTGTGGAGTGTGTTGTTAGGGTGTGTGATCGTGCATTGCAGGAGTGTCGTGAAGGGGCCGTTTGCGGTGTTGCGTTGTTCGTGGTTGGTGTGGGTTGGCGTGTCGGGTGAGGGGTGCTGGTTGTGCGTGGCCGTGGGGTGTTTGTGGGGGTTGCGCGTGTGGTGCGAGAGGGTTGTTTTGGCGCGCGCGTGGGTTGTGAGCGGAGGTGCAGGATGGTGTTTGCGGTGCGTGTGTGTGGGGCAAGTTGTGATGGCGCGTGTGGGGGAGGGAGGGCGTGAGTGGGGAGCGTGGTGTTGTGTTGCGTGTGGGTTTGGGTGGCTCGAGAGGGCTGTTGTGGGGAGGAGGGGTGCCTACGGCCATACCACCCTGAGAACGCCCGATCTCGTCTGATCTCGGAAGCTAAGCAGGGTCGGGCCCGGTTAGTACTTGGATGGGAGACCGCCTGGGAATACCGGGTGCTGTAGGCCTTTTGCTTGGGCCCAGTGCAGGCGGGTTGGGCGGGGCAGGCTTCCACGTTTTGCATGGGGTTGAGCGTGGGGAATGGCGGAGGGGCAGGCGCGCGGTGTTGCTTGGTGGCGTTGGCGCTGTCGGTGGGGTGTAGGTGAGGCGTGGTGGCGTGTGGGTGCTGCGCGCGGGGTGCCGTTGAGTGCGGGTGCGGTGGTTTTGTGGAGTGTGTTGTTAGGGTGTGTGATCGTGCATTGCAGGAGTGTCGTGAAGGGGCCGTTTGCGGTGTTGCGTTGTTCGTGGTTGGTGTGGGTTGGCGTGTCGGGTGAGGGGTGCTGGTTGTGCGTGGCCGTGGGGTGTTTGTGGGGGTTGCGCGTGTGGTGCGAGAGGGTTGTTTTGGCGCGCGCGTGGGTTGTGAGCGGAGGTGCAGGATGGTGTTTGCGGTGCGTGTGTGTGGGGCAAGTTGTGATGGCGCGTGTGGGGGAGGGAGGGCGTGAGTGGGGAGCGTGGTGTTGTGTTGCGTGTGGGTTTGGGTGGCTCGAGAGGGCTGTTGTGGGGAGGAGGGGTGCCTACGGCCATACCACCCTGAGAACGCCCGATCTCGTCTGATCTCGGAAGCTAAGCAGGGTCGGGCCCGGTTAGTACTTGGATGGGAGACCGCCTGGGAATACCGGGTGCTGTAGGCCTTTTGCTTGGGCCCAGTGCAGGCGGGTTGGGCGGGGCAGGCTTCCACGTTTTGCATGGGGTTGAGCGTGGGGAATGGCGGAGGGGCAGGCGCGCGGTGTTGCTTGGTGGCATTGGCGCTATCGGTGGGGTGTAGGTGAGGCGTGGTGGCGTGTGGGTGCTGCGCGCGGGGTGGCGTTGAGTGCGGGTGCGGTGGTTTTGTGGAGTGTGTTGTTAGGGTGTGTGATCGTGCATTGCAGGAGTGTCGTGAAGGGGCCGTTTGCGGTGTTGCGTTGTTCGTGGTTGGTGTGGGTTGGCGTGTCGGGTGAGGGGTGCTGGTTGTGCGTGGCCGTGGGGTGTTTGTGGGGGTTGCGCGTGTGGTGCGAGAGGGTTGTTTTGGCGCGCGCGTGGGTTGTGAGCGGAGGTGCAGGATGGTGTTTGCGGTGCGTGTGTGTGGGGCAAGTTGTGATGGCGCGTGTGGGGGAGGGAGGGCGTGAGTGGGGAGCGTGGTGTTGTGTTGCGTGTGGGTTTGGGTGGCTCGAGAGGGCTGTTGTGGGGAGGAGGGGTGCCTACGGCCATACCACCCTGAGAACGCCCGATCTCGTCTGATCTCGGAAGCTAAGCAGGGTCGGGCCCGGTTAGTACTTGGATGGGAGACCGCCTGGGAATACCGGGTGCTGTAGGCCTTTTGCTTGGGCCCAGTGCAGGCGGGTTGGGCGGGGCAGGCTTCCACGTTTTGCATGGGGTTGAGCGTGGGGAATGGCGGAGGGGCAGGCGCGCGGTGTTGCTTGGTGGCGTTGGCGCTGTCGGTGGGGTGTAGGTGAGGCGTGGTGGCGTGTGGGTGCTGCGCGCGGGGTGCCGTTGAGTGCGGGTGCGGTGGTTTTGTGGAGTGTGTTGTTAGGGTGTGTGATCGTGCATTGCAGGAGTGTCGTGAAGGGGCCGTTTGCGGTGTTGCGTTGTTCGTGGTTGGTGTGGGTTGGCGTGTCGGGTGAGGGGTGCTGGTTGTGCGTGGCCGTGGGGTGTTTGTGGGGGTTGCGCGTGTGGTGCGAGAGGGTTGTTTTGGCGCGCGCGTGGGTTGTGAGCGGAGGTGCAGGATGGTGTTTGCGGTGCGTGTGTGTGGGGCAAGTTGTGATGGCGCGTGTGGGGGAGGGAGGGCGTGAGTGGGGAGCGTGGTGTTGTGTTGCGTGTGGGTTTGGGTGGCTCGAGAGGGCTGTTGTGGGGAGGAGGGGTGCCTACGGCCATACCACCCTGAGAACGCCCGATCTCGTCTGATCTCGGAAGCTAAGCAGGGTCGGGCCCGGTTAGTACTTGGATGGGAGACCGCCTGGGAATACCGGGTGCTGTAGGCCTTTTGCTTGGGCCCAGTGCAGGCGGGTTGGGCGGGGCAGGCTTCCACGTTTTGCATGGGGTTGAGCGTGGGGAATGGCGGAGGGGCAGGCGCGCGGTGTTGCTTGGTGGCGTTGGCGCTGTCGGTGGGGTGTAGGTGAGGCGTGGTGGCGTGTGGGTGCTGCGCGCGGGGTGCCGTTGAGTGCGGGTGCGGTGGTTTTGTGGAGTGTGTTGTTAGGGTGTGTGATCGTGCATTGCAGGAGTGTCGTGAAGGGGCCGTTTGCGGTGTTGCGTTGTTCGTGGTTGGTGTGGGTTGGCGTGTCGGGTGAGGGGTGCTGGTTGTGCGTGGCCGTGGGGTGTTTGTGGGGGTTGCGCGTGTGGTGCGAGAGGGTTGTTTTGGCGCGCGCGTGGGTTGTGAGCGGAGGTGCAGGATGGTGTTTGCGGTGCGTGTGTGTGGGGCAAGTTGTGATGGCGCGTGTGGGGGAGGGAGGGCGTGAGTGGGGAGCGTGGTGTTGTGTTGCGTGTGGGTTTGGGTGGCTCGAGAGGGCTGTTGTGGGGAGGAGGGGTGCCTACGGCCATACCACCCTGAGAACGCCCGATCTCGTCTGATCTCGGAAGCTAAGCAGGGTCGGGCCCGGTTAGTACTTGGATGGGAGACCGCCTGGGAATACCGGGTGCTGTAGGCCTTTTGCTTGGGCCCAGTGCAGGCGG